>NW_016107928.1:239146-248097 GCF_001604975.1 Cebus imitator | reverse complement strand
TTTTTTTGAGACGGAGCTTCGCTCTTGTTGCCCAGGCTAGAGTGAAGTGGTGCAGTCTCTGTGCACCATGACCTCCGCCTCCCGGGTTCAAGCAATTCTCCTGACTCAGTCTCTCAAGTAGCTGAGATTACAGGCATGCACCACCACGCCTGCCTAATTTTGTATTTTTGGTAGAGACAGGGTTTCTCCTTGTTGGTCAGGCTGGTCTCAAACTCCCGACCTCAGGTGATCCGCCTACCTCGGCCTCCCAAAGTGCTGGAATTAACAGGTGTGAGCCACCGTGCCTGGCCAGTGGACAGTAATTAAATATGTTGTCTTGGTGTAAACCAGCTCTAAATCTTGGTTCTCTTACAGTGCCATGGCAGGAATACCTTGAGATTGAACTTCAAGCCCACAGAGATAAGATAGTCAGTGGAGGCCTTCAAATTCAGAAAGATTGATAATACCTTAACATCGTTCCTATTTTTCATTAATAATAAAATGGATTTGTGCTTTTTTAATTGAAGGTTTCTACGATAAAGACAGTTCAGGGTGGAGTTCTAGCAAAGATAAGGATGCGTATAGCAGTTTTGGATCTCGCAGTGATTCAAGAGGGAAGTCTAGCTTCTTTAGTGATCGTGGAAGTGGATCAAGGGGAAGGTAAGTGGTTTCTTGTCTTCTCACCTTATATGTGTGTATAGTAACAGTTTAATAAGTTCTTATCCTGACCACCTATTTGGATGTGAGAGGCTTTTGCTACATTGAAGCTATTACGTCGAATTAGATGAAAATCGGAATATGGTCATTGGCATAATGTGTAATCTATTTTTTTTTATTTCTCGAGTTTTATATGTTCTACTTAAAAGAGTACATCTAGTGAATGGCCTAATTTGGTTGGGATTTTTGTGGACTCTGTAACAATTTTTAAACACCTTGGATTTTTGATTACGCAAGTGTGGTGAACTGACCCCACGTGCCTAATAGCTGTGGTTAGTCCTGTGTCCTGATTTTTTGCAAACAGGCCTAAAACTCTAAAAACATCTTAGTTCAAGTAAGGATTATTTTCTACCTTTTATCCAAAATCTGTCACACAGGTGAATTGTCCTTTAAGTGAAATCCTAGTATAACTAGGACGATTGATATTTGGTGTATTATTTTTTTTTTTCCCCACCACTAAATATATTCGAACGAGCACTTTAAATGAAGGTCGTGAGCTGTGTGCCAGTTTCAGATAAAACCTTGATACTTTTTTTTTTTTAGCTGTGGAGTGAAGGAATTCAACCAAAAAACGTTGATTCTTGATTGTGGCATCTGTGAGGCCTTTTAGGCTATACAACTTTATAGAAATATAAAGGTTACTATTTCAGAAAAAGGTTACGCAAATGATACTGGTTAGAGACCCTTATTTGTCAAATAACTCAGAATTGGTTTGTTGACATCTTTGTAGTTAGCCATAACTTAAGTCTCCAGATACAGTTCTAGAGTAGGGGTAGAAATCTGATAATGGTTAAATGATGCGATTCTGATTAATCACTTGTGCTGTTCAGATTTGATGATCGTGGACGGAGTGATTATGACGGCATTGGCAGCCGTGGTGACAGAAGTGGCTTTGGCAAATTTGAACGTGGTGGAAACAGTCGCTGGTGTGACAAATCAGATGAAGATGATTGGTCAAAACCACTCCCACCAAGTGAACGCTTGGAACAGTAAGTCTTTGAAATGTATGTTACTTGTGATGAAGCCTTATTAGCTAGTATAACAAATGAATTTACCAATCTTTTGATTTGAGGGAACTCTTTTCTGGAGGCAACACTGGGATTAATTTTGAGAAATATGATGACATTCCAGTTGAGGCAACAGGCAACAACTGTCCTCCACATATTGAAAGTGTAAGTATTTTTGCTTGACTTTTTAAGACACAGGGAGATGTAAATGTTTTCATGGTACATTAGAATGTGAGATGGGCTTCATAAAGTCATATGTAGACCCAAAGGCCTCATAGGTTTGTGGAAAAGGAGAAGTTGAGTTCAGTGTCACCATTATGAATAATTTATTACCTGAAATAGAAAATGGGTCAAACCTAGGAAGAACCCACAGTCTTCTCCAATGTACGTTAAGCCTGGGGATTCGTTTTTCTCAAAGTATAATATAATTTTACTTAAAGCAACTATAAACTGAGTTACAAATTAGCTGTTAGTTGGTTATTTCTATTATTAGCATGAAACAGAAAATGGCTCTAGATGGCATTTCTAACCCCATTGAATTTCTTAACAGTTCAGTGATGTTGAGATGGGAGAAATTATCATGGGAAACATTGAGCTTACTCGTTATACTCGCCCAACTCCAGTGCAAAAGCATGCTATTCCTATTATCAAAGAGAAAAGAGACTTGATGGCTTGTGCCCAAACAGGTAAGCTCAGCTGGTAAGAGTAAACATTATCATATTTGTTCTATAAAGCACTAGACAGTAAAATATTTTGGTTTTATGGGCCATGTGGTTTTGCAGCTGCTCAAGCACTGCTATTGGAGTGTGAAAGAAGCCATAGATGATAAGTAAATTATTGGATATGGCTGTATTCCATAAGAGCTTTATTTACAAAAATAGTCTGTTTGCTCACTTCTCTTATAGATGGACCAAAGGAGCCACTTTTTAGAAAACTTGACTATAAAAGTACTAATTACTAGTAATAAGGCAGCTAAACACTGTCATCGGCAGGGCGCAGTGGCTTATGCTAGTAATCCCAGCACTTCGGAGGCTGAGGCTGGTGAATCACGAGGTCAGGAGTTCAATACCAGCTTGGCCAACATGGTGAAACCCTGTCTTAACTGAAAATACAAAAATTAATGGGGCATGATGGTGAGAGGCTGAGGCAGGAGAATTGTTTGAACCTGGGAGGTGGAGGTTGTAGTGAGCTAATAAGATCACACCACTGCACGCCATCCAGCCTGGGCGATAGAGTGAGACTCCGTCTCAAAAAAGGGTCAGGGGACACTCATCTACCAATGTCTGTTCAAAAGTAATGAGCAGGGTTTGTTTGTTTGTTTGTTTGTTTGTTTTTGAACAGGGTCTGGAAAAACTGCAGCATTTCTCTTGCCCATCTTGAGTCAGATTTATTCAGATGGTCCAGGCGAGGCTTTGAGGGCCATGAAGGTAGACATTTCTTTATAAAATGGGAAATTATTGTAGAACTTCAGTCTAATGAAAAACAGTTTTCAAGTGTAATCTGAAATCTGTAAATTACAAAAGCATAGGTGGAGTTAACTTAAAAATTAACTTATTTCTTAGGAAAATGGAAGGTATGGGCGCCGCAAACAATACCCAATCTCCCTGGTGTTAGCACCAACGAGAGAGTTGGCAGTACAGATCTACGAGGAAGCCAGAAAAGTAAGTATGAGTTTCAGTGATTACTAGCTTTTTCATTGATTCCAATTAAATGTTTTATGATCATGTAAAAATGATAGTGTAAAAATTTTGACTTTGAAGTTCATAACATTTTTTTGCTTGCAGTTTTCATACCGATCTAGAGTTCGTCCTTGTGTGGTTTATGGTGGTGCTGATATTGGTCAGCAGATTCGAGACTTGGAACGTGGATGCCACTTGTTAGTAGCCACTCCAGGACGTCTGGTGGATATGATGGAAAGAGGAAAGATTGGATTAGACTTTTGCAAGTATGTTTTTTGTTTGTTTCTTTGAGATGGTGGGTTTTTTTTTTTTTTTTTTTTGTTTTTTTTTTTCTTTTTTTTCCCAGGCCGGAGTGCAATAGCACAATATCTGCTCACTGCAACCTCTACCTCCCGGGTTCAAGCAATTCTCCTGTCTCAGCCTCCTGAGTAGCTGGGATTACAGGCATGTGCCACTGTGCTCAGCTAGTTTTTGCATTTTTAGTAGGGGTGAGGTTTCTCCATGTTGGTCAGACTGGTCTCGAATTCCTGACCAATTTTAAGATTGAGAAGTGATGTATTTCAGTCATGTTAACTTTTACATAAAGCTTGTTCATTGTAATTTTGGTGTTGAAAAATCAGTAACATCTTGGCGGAGGCTTAGAATGACCAGCTCATGGGACAGTCATCTAGGAAGAGCTAATTTGGCTATGTGATCTTGGATGACTTATGTACAGTAGTGGCAAGAATCCTGTGCTGTGTCTTTAAAATTATACAGTATGAGGAACCACCTTAATGAATATATAGTTGTAATAATTTATACAGTGGTAATTATAATTATATTAACAGCCATACCAAGACCATCTCTTGATTTCGCCTCAGATTCTAAACTCAGGCTTGGTTTTTTTTTCCCCATGACACAACAGATACTTGGTGTTAGATGAAGCTGATCGGATGTTGGATATGGGGTTTGAGCCTCAGATACGTAGAATAGTTGAACAAGATACTATGCCTCCAAAGGGTGTCCGCCACACTATGATGTTTAGTGCTACTTTTCCTAAGGAAATACAGGTACTGTTTGATGTTGCAAATTTTATTTATTTAGAAATTTGTTTATCTCAGCAGCTAATGAAATTTTTTTTTTTCTTCTAGATGCTGGCTCGTGATTTCTTAGATGAATATATCTTCTTGGCTGTAGGAAGAGTTGGCTCTACCTCTGAAAACATCACGCAGAAAGTAGTTTGGGTTGAAGAATCAGACAAACGGTCATTTCTGCTTGACCTCCTAAATGCAACAGGTAAAATGATGAGTTTTTTATTTTTCTAGAGATGAGGGTTTCTCTGTGTTGCCCAGGCTGGGGCACAGGGGTTATTCACAGGTACAATCCCTTACTGATCAGCACAGGAATATCTGACCTGCTCTGTTTCTGACCTGGGCTAGTTCCCCCCTCCTTAGGCAACCTGGTGCTTCCTTGCTCCCAGGAGGTTACCATGTTGATGCCAAACTTAGTGTGGACTTCTGACAGGCATAAGCCTCCAGAGTGGCTGGGACTATAGGCACGAACTACTGCACCCAGCTAAAATTATGAGTAATTTTCATTTGGGCTGGGTGTAGTGGTAATGCCTTTAGTCCCAGCTACTTGGCAGGCTGAGGCTATAGTGTGTCATGTCACCTGTGAATAGCCATTGCCCAGCCTGGGCAATAGAGTGAGACCCCCATCTCTTAAATATATTTGGATTACCTTCATTACTTTTCCTTCTCAATTTAAAACATGCTGTTAAGAGCCTGTTTTTAAGAAGATACATATATGTATTTTAATTGACACATGAAAATTGTGCATATTTTGTAAGTGCAAAGAGAACTAAGCCATATTAGTGATAAAAACCTGTAATTTTTCAACTGTAGGCAAGGATTCACTGACCTTAGTGTTTGTGGAGACCAAAAAGGGTGCAGATTCTCTGGAGGATTTCTTATACCATGAAGGATATGCATGTACAAGTATCCATGGAGACCGTTCTCAGAGGGATAGGGAAGAGGCTCTTCACCAGTTCCGCTCAGGAAAAAGCCCAATTCTAGTGGCTACAGCAGTATGTATAAACATCTTTTATTCAAGTTGAGCATGTTCAAGTATTTGTTTTCTTTTAAGTGGGCGATAACTAATAAAAATTATTTTCCAGGTGGCAGCAAGAGGACTGGACATTTCAAATGTGAAACATGTTATCAATTTTGACTTGCCAAGTGATATTGAAGAATATGTACATCGCATTGGTCGTACAGGACGTGTAGGAAACCTTGGTAAGTATTTGATTACTTGATGGTTTCATTGTTTTTCATTGTGTTGCATGCAGCAAAGAGCTTACTAGGATCTAAAATATATTTTTAACAGTGAATGTGACAAAAAGGTTAGGTTTTGCTCAAATCGCTTGTTTAAATATTAGATTGTAATATTTCAAATATTTCTACATGAGAAAATAAGAACAGTCGCAAGTTACTTTATGGAAGACCTTTGTTTATATGCTTTTTTGGGAACTCTTTCAGGCCTGGCAACCTCATTCTTTAATGAGAGGAACATAAACATTACTAAGGATTTGTTGGATCTTCTTGTTGAAGCTAAACAAGAAGTGCCATCTTGGTTAGAAAACATGGCTTATGAACACCACTACAAGGGTAGCAGTCGTGGACGTTCTAAGAGGTGAGGTATACAGATGGCATATAATGAGGGGAATGGGTGTTCACTTTTATAGTTCCTAGTGTTTCCTCTGCATGCATAACATCCAGGGTTAACTTTGCAGTATTCGAAAAGCTTAATCATCTTAGGCTTCCTAGATTCTTTGGGTAAGGAGTTGTATCTGTTGGGGAAAATATGGCTGGATGGGGAATTGTTTGAATGGAAAAATTAGAAATTGGTCATTGGGAAGTATATAAGAGGTTACTTTAGTGGAATTTCATCTTCATGTGAACCAACACAATTTTTTTCCCATAGTAGCAGATTTAGCGGAGGGTTTGGTGCCAGAGACTACCGACAAAGTAGCGGGGCCAGCAGTTCCAGCTTCAGCAGCAGCCGTGCAAGCAGCAGCCGCAGTGGCGGAGGTGGCCACGGCAGCAGCAGAGGATTCGGTGGAGGTAGTGTTAATCTATAACTTCATAGCTTTGGGAAGGGCTTTTTTCCTTTTAGTCATCTTTTTCAAAGCCTAATTAAACCATTGGGGAAGTCCAGCACTATAGAAACTTGATGGCAAAGTACTTAAGGGAAGGATTGTATTTAATGGTGGATAACTTCATTAATTTATCTCTCTTTTAAATCTCTCATTAGGTGGCTATGGAGGCTTTTACAACAGTGATGGATATGGAGGAAACTATAACTCCCAGGGGGTTGACTGGTGGGGTAACTGAGCCTGCTTTGCAGTAGGTCACCCTGCCAAACAAGCTAATATGGAAACCACATGTAACTTAGCCAGACTATACCTTGTGTAGCTTCAAGAACTCGCAGTACATTACCAGCTGTGATTCTCCACTGAAATTTTTTTTTTAAGGGAGCTCAAGGTCACAAGAAGAAATGAAAGGAACAATCAGTAGCCCTGTTCAGAAGGTGGTTTGAAGACTTCATTGCTGTAGTTTGGATTAACTCCCCTCCCGCCTACCCCATCCCAAACTGCATTTATAATTTTGTGACTGAGGATCATTTGTTTGTTAATGTACTGTGCCTTTAACTTTAGACAACTTTTTATTTTGATGTCCTGTTGGCTCAGTAATGCTCAAGATATCAATTGTTTTGACAAAATAAATTTACTGAACTTGGGCTAAAATCAAACCTTGGCACACAGGTGTGATACAACTTAACAGGAATCATCGATTCATCCATAAATATTATAAGGAAAAACTTATGCGGTAGCCTGCATTAGGGCTTTTTGATACTTGCAGATTGGGGGAAAACAAACAACAAACGTCTTGAAGCATATTAATGGAATTAGTTTCTAATGTGGCAAACTGTATTAAGTTAAAGTTCTGATTTGCTCACTCTATCCTGGATAGGTATTTAGAACCTGATAGTCTTTAAACAAGCCATTCCAGTCATGATGAGGTGATGTATGAATACATGCATACATTCAAAGCACTGTTTTCAAAGTTAATGCAAGTAAACACAGCAATTCCTCTTTCAGCGTTTAGGCAGATCATTAATTAATGAGCTAGCCAAATGTGGGCATACTATTACAGGGAAAGTTTAAAGGTCTGATAACTTGAAATAGGTTTTTAGGAGAATTCATCTACTTAGACTTTTTAAATGCCTGCCATAAATGAAATTGAAATGGTAGAATGGCTGACCACAGCAATGACCAGCCCTCATTAGGGCCCTGGATGATTTTTGGTCTAATAACGCATGCTAGTGTTGATGTTTTTTGGTCAAGAGGATATGAACAGGAAGAATTAATGCAGCAGGCTTTATTTTAAATGCCGATTCACATTACTCTGTTCAAGCTGCGTTGAGATGTTAAACTGGCTTACTATAGACTTTGTAAAAATGGCTCCAGAAGAGTAAAACTGAAATCTTTGAGATCACACAGGTTGGAAATATGTACATAACTGCACAAGGTGTCAATTCTGCTCTACAGTGCAGTTTTAGTCAGTTTTAGTTGCATAGGTTTCCATTGTATTTATAGTCTGTTTATGCTAAATCTGGCCAAAGATGAGCATTGTCCACCACTAAAATGCCTCTGCCACTTTGAATTCTGTGCTAACCTTGTGGCCAGAATGCGGTGATCAAAACGCTCCATCTTTTTACAGTGGCATAGGAAGACGGCAAAAATTTCCTAAAGTGCAATAGATTTTCAAGTGTATTGTGCCTTGTTCTAAAACTTTTATTAAGTAGGTGCACTTGACAGTATTGAGGTCATTTGTTATGGTGCTATTTCAATTAGTCTAGGTTTAGGCCCTTGTACATTTTGCCCATAACTTTTTACAAAGTACTTCTTTTATTGCACATTCAGAGAATTTTATATATATGTCTTGTGTGCGTGTCCTTAAACTTCCAATCTTATTTTGTCTCTTGGAGATTGTTGAACGCAGCTTGTCTAGGAAGGGGATGGGACTAGATTCTAAAATTTATTTGGGACCATGGGAATGATAGTTGGGAAGAAAACTATTTGCACACGACAGATTTCTAGATACTTTTTGCTGCTAGTTTTATGTAATATTTATTGAACATTTTGACAAATATTTATTTTTGTAAGCCTAAAAGTGATTCTTTGAAAGTTTAAAGAAACTTGACCAAAAGACAGTACAAAAACACTGGCACTTGAATGTTGAATGTCACCGTATGCGTGAAATTATATATTTCGGGGTAGTGTGAGCTTTTAATGTTAAGTCATATTAAACTCTTAAGTCAAATTAAGCAGACCCGGCGTTGGCAGTGTAGCCATAACTTTCTGATGTTAGTAAAAACAAAATTGGCGACTTGAAATTAAATCATGCCAAGGTTTTGATACACTTGTCTTAAGATATTAATGAAACACTTCAAAACACTGATATGAAGTGTCCAGATTCTCAGATGTTTGTTGTGTGAATTTTGTTTAGTTGTGTGTTTTTTTTTTTTT
>NW_016107928.1:233948-237530 GCF_001604975.1 Cebus imitator | reverse complement strand
GTTCAACCTAATGAATGTGTATTCAGCTTGTTTCACTGTAAATTGAAGGTTTGCAGTATGATTAATAATTTTTTGCATGGTAAGGAAGTATGGTTGAACTCTTAAGCCAAAAGTATTTAGGACAGAATTTTGGAACATGGCCATATGGATTTTGAAGACAGAAAAAATGATGGTACTTGAGTCAGTTTGGTCAAAATAAGTATGGAAAGGCTTGGGATTGCTAGATCAAATAATAGCCAAAAGTGACTGGTGGAGTGAAATTGGATGCTAAGGAGAGTT
This sequence comes from Cebus imitator, assembly GCF_001604975.1. Classification (NCBI taxonomy): domain Eukaryota; kingdom Metazoa; phylum Chordata; class Mammalia; order Primates; family Cebidae; genus Cebus; species Cebus imitator. The sequence goes on along the minus strand of NW_016107928.1, from coordinate 237,251 downwards.
CAAGGTCCCCTTTATGTGAATGAGGAGTGAACATGACAGTCTGCCCTGGCGGAACTGCAAAAATTTGACATTTCTAGTCTAGCATGGTTAGGATTATGGTGACATTCATTTATGTTTATATACTACATTAATCTCTGGTTTAATTTTAATTGCATTTAAATGCAATTGTCACTCTTGTGCTCTGTTAATGTGTTTCCTGGATTCTTCAAGTTAGGATTTTAAAAATGGCTTTATAGGAGCTGTGTCTAACCTTCATGCTTAAATACATTTTCCTTGCTCCTATACTCTTTAAGTGACCTGCATGAATGGCCACAGGCTTGTTCTTTGGAGCTCAGTGACTAATATATTGATTCGGCCTCACCACTCCCAGAATGCAGAGGTTCCACTTAACTGTAGATACAGGGCTTTGAAAGTTTCAGGACTCGTTGCTTTTTTCTGTTCCATTCTATTTTTAATACAATTCTGGGTATATTTAAACCTGCTTTGCTTTATGTCCTCATTTCAGTTTATGATCTATTTTTCAGCATGTTTAGTGTCGTTTCTAATGTGGCCATCCTCTCTCTAATGACTACTCTTCAGTTTCCTCATTTTTTTTCCTCTGAGTTTTCTCTACACGCTTGACTGCGTTTTCTTTAGGATAAGTCTGAGAAAGGACTTTTCCGACAAAGCACTGTTTAATTATATTACGGAAGGATACTTTGTGACTTGGAAAGACGTTTATCATGGAAGAAAAAACGGACCAATACAATTTAAGAGCAGGGAATAGGTGTCTCAAAACAAGATAAACATAATAAAGTCAGCAATTTCAGTCCTAAGAGGATTCTCCCCAGGAGAAATGAAAATGCTAAGCATGTGAAGGTTTTGAAGCATTATTCATTGCAACCAAAAAGTGAAAACAAACATGTCCATCAACTGGCAAATGGATAAACTAAATATATACATAAGATGAGATACTGTTTAGTGATTAAAATGAAATACCATCTCCTCTAGGGGACCAGCCACGTCCCCAATTTCCTCCCCGCTCTTCAAAGCGTCATTAGGCAGGCCTATCAGTACTATGACACGTTTATATTCCAAGGTTTTCTGTGGATGTATATCCAGTTTTAGTCCTGATTTTACTGTGAAGCAGATGCAATCATGGTTTTTTGGATATTTACTGTCTTCCTTGTTCCATTGAAGATGTTTCATTTTTTGAGAGAAGTAAAGTGCTTCCTATCTTTCATTGGAAATCCTCCATTCACTTCCTTTTCCATTCATTCTATTCACAGCAGCCCATCTTATTTACCTAACAGTCAATTAACATTAGTGATATGCAAAATGGTCCCTGAACCTCTCCTCCAGACCTCAATCACCTGATGGGATCTTTCAGTGCAAGGCGAGGGTTGACTTAGGGTGCATTCAAAACCTGATTTGGCGTCTGCTTGAATATTGGCGCTGGGAGATGTAGTGATTAATTTAGATTAGTCTTGTCTTTTCTTGGAACCTAGCCATTTTCTTTTATGTTTCTCCAACTTGGTGTTGCAACAGAAAGTACCTGGGAAATGATTCTAGGGCAGCTCTCCTAACAGGATCATCCACCTCTGGGGTTCTCTTGGGAATCTGGTTTTGGTTTTGGTTTTTGCCTGTGTTTTTATTCCTAAAGCTCCCCAGGCAATTCTGATAGAGCAGGCTTAGGTATGGCATCCATTGTTCCCTCCCCTTCTTTCTGTCATCTGTTTCAAACTTAGCATTGCCGTGATCATGTTTCTGGTTCTTCATGGTGGAAGCATCTCTATATTCCAAATTAAAACAGATATTGCAAACAAATTAATGGCATTCTATTATGTGGCCCCTGTGGTGGTGGTTCTAATCTATCATTGCAGCTTTAACTTATTCCCAGACTTTATCCTGTAGTTGAATGTCATGCTGCTGTCTAGACACATCCTGTGCTTGCTTATTCCTCTGCCGTAGTTTTTGCTCACCTTGTTCCTTCTAACTAGAATCAGAGCTAGATTAATGTTTTAAAATATTATATATTGTACTCAATATTAAGCTGCTGGCTGGGCGTGGTGGCTCACGCCTGTGATCCCAGCACATTGGAAGGTCAGTGGATTGTCTGAGGTCAGGAGTTTGAAACTAGCCTGGCCAACATGGCGAAACCTTGTCTCTACTAAAAATACAAAAAGATTAGCAGGGCATGGTGGTGCACGCTTGTAATCCCAGCTACTTGGGAGGCTGAAGCAGGAGAATCGCTTGAACCTGGGAGGCGAAGGTTGCAGTGAGCCAAGTTTGTGCCACTGTACGCCAGCATCAGAGTAAGACTCCGTCTCAAAAAAAAAAAATTATATATATACACACACATATATATATAAAGCTGCCATTTACAATTACTAGTGACATAGAGAAAATACTTGCTCCAGTGGGTAGAGGAAAAGGTAGGTTACATCTCAGTGTGCAGAATGATCTCAAGTATTTTGAAAATACATAGAAGACCAGAAGGAAACCTGCTAAAATAATAGTTCTTGCTTCTGGTTGAAATTATAAAGATTTTCTGCTGCTTTATCCTTTCCTGAGCAAATTTTATACAATTAAAATATATTTTCTAATAAAACTTTATAGATTCACAGGAAGTTGCAAAAACAGCACAGAGAGATTCCACTGTACCCTTCACCCAGTTTCCCCCAATGGTAACATCTGGCATACTGTAGTACAAAACCAGGAAATTGCCATTGGTACAATCCACAGACCCTATTTCAATTTCACCAGTTATTCAGTTGTAGGCACTCGTGTGTGTAGTTCTGTGCAGTTTTATCCCATGTGTAGATTTGTGTAACCCCCTCCACAGAATGGTTCCATCATCACAGTGATCTCCCTTGAGCTACCTCTTTTTTATTTTTGTTTTTTGAGATAGGGTTGCCCAGGCTGGTGTGACCACAGCTCACGGCAGCCTCGACCTCCCAGGCTCCAGCAATCCTTCCCACCTCAAACTCCTGAGCAAGTGGGACCACAGGTGTGCACCACCATGCCTGGCTATTTTTTTATTATTTTTTATTTTAGAGATGGGGTCTCACTATGTTGCCAGGCTAGTCTTAAATTTCTGGAGTCAAGTGATCCTTCCACCTTGCCCAGCACTCTCAAAGTGCTGGGATTATAGGTGTGAGCCACCACACCAGGCCTGTCATTATTTTAAAATTGTGGCTGCTCTAATTGGTGTGAAGTAATATCTCATTGTCTTAATTTGTGTTTCTCTAATGGCTGGTGATGTTGAACATCTTTTCATGTGCTTATTTGCCATCCTTGTATTCTTTTTGGTAAAATATATGT
>NW_016107928.1:224552-228388 GCF_001604975.1 Cebus imitator | reverse complement strand
TTTTGAGATGGAGTTTCGCTCTTGTCACCCAGGCTGGAGTGCAATGGCATGATCTCGGCTCACTACAACCCCTGCCTCCTGGGTTCAAGCAATTCTCCCGCCTCAGCCTCCCGAGTAGCTGGGACTACAGGCGTGCGCCACCATGCCCACTAATTTTTTTTGTATTTTTAGCAGAGACAGGGTTTCACCATGTTGACCAGGATGGTCTCTATCTCCTGACCTCATGATCCACCCGCCTCGGCCTCCCAAAGTGCTGGGATTATAGGTGTGAGCCACCGTGCCCGGCCTCTTTTCCCTTTTCTTTGAGATGGAATTTCGCTCTTCTTGCCTGGGCTGGAGTGCAATAATGTGATCTTGGCTCTCTGCAACCTCTGCCTCCTGGGTCCAAGTGATTCTTCTGCCTCAACCTCTCAAGTAGCTGGGATTACAAGCATGCGCCACCACGCCTAGCTAATTTTGTATTTTTAGTAGAGACAGGGTGTCACCATGTTGGTCAGACTGGTCTTGAACTCCCAACCTCAGGTGATCCACCCGCCTTGGTCTCCCAAAGTGCTAGGATTACAGGCGTGAGCCACCATGCCTGGCCAGCGCTTTTACTTTCTTAAAGTAAAATGTTCTCTACTCATGGGCAAGAGATTACCGCCTCACTGACTGGGACCTTCAGCTAATGCCTTTATGTCTGGGCATTGCTTTCTTTGCTATGAAGTAAGAACAGTACTTGCCCTATACACTTAAGGGGTGATCTATTCAAAGAGTCACTTGATGACTGGGCGCGGCGGCTCACACCTGTAATCCCAGCACTTTGGGAGGCCGAGGTGGATGGATCACCTGAGGTCAGGAGTTCGAGACCAGCCTGGCCAACATGGTGAAACCCCATCTCTATAAAAAAAGAAAAAAAAAAGTAGACTATCACAAAACATATAACTCTGCCCCAACCCTGCCCCAATCCTTCTACTACTGTCTCTCCCATGGGAGGAAGCTCAGAGCCACCCTGACCACTCTGCATTTCACCGCCTCTCTCCATTAGTCAGTGACCTAAGGTTGCCTCATTGTTTCTGAGCACTGCTCATGTCAGCTGTTCTTCCATGCTTCCTTCAGCCTAAACCCCAGAAACAGCTGCCCCTCCGCCTTCATTCTCTCCCCAATCTGTGACAGATATTGCCTTCCATTCCTTCCTTCCTAACAGAACCCCAATTTGGTTCAGGATGGCAATGTGCCTAAGAATACTTGCGGCTGGGCGCAGTGGCTCGTGCCTGCAGTCCCTGCACTTTGGGAGGCCAAGGCAGGCAGACCACCTGAGGTCAGGAGTTCGAGACCAACCTGGCCGACATGGTGAAACCCCATCTCTACTAAAAATACAAAAAATTAGCTGGGTGTGGTGGTGGGCGCTTGTAATCCCAGCTACTTGGGAGGCCTGAGGCAGGAGAATCACTTGAACCCGGGAGGCAGAGGTTGCAGTGAGCTGAGATCATGCCACTGCAGTCCAGGCGGACCAACAAAGGCGAAACTCCATCTCAAAAAAAAAAAATGTATTTGGCTCCTCAGCCTTGCACCCCAGGGGAGACTTGCCTTCCAGTTAAGGTCAATGTAATAATGGGAGTAGCTGGGAGTAGCAGGTGGAGTCCATGGGGTGGGTGCCCCTTCCCAAGCAGAGCCTCACAAGAGACTTTTGGCTCTATTCTTTTTTCTCTCCTAGAACCTGGAGTGTGATGCCCAGAAGTGTGTGAACTGGTCTGTGACCACAAAGATGTTAATCGCACGCTGAGATTGGTGGAATGGAGACTTCAGTGAGCCTACATACAGATGACACGGTGACACCAGTGCCCAGCCTGAGCTGTTTTCTTCTGGCTCTCTGATTACACGAGAAGAATAAACCCCTATGCACCTTGGCCTCATCCCCTGGGCTGTCGATTTTTGCAACTTTGGGGCAGGTTTTAATTTTTTTCTAAATTAAAAATTGGGGCCAGGTGCAGTGTCACAGGCCTGCAATCCCAGCACTTTGGGAGGCCGAGGGAGGCGGATCGCTTGAGCCCAGGAGTTACCAATAAAATGAAGTGATGTCTGGGATTTTTGCTTCAAAATAGAGGGGAAGTGGGTCAGGCTATAGGCGAAACAGGATTAATCATAGTTTAGTTGACAGTTGTTGGAGTTGGGTGATTGGTAAGTCTTTTTTTTTTTTTTCAACACAGAGTCTCACGCTGTAGCCCAGACTAGAATGCAATGGCACCATCTTGGCTCACTGCAACCTCTGCCTCCCGGGTTCAAGCGATTCTCCTGCCTCAGCCTTCTGAGTAGCTGGGATTAACAGGCACACATCACCATGCCTGGCTAATTTTTTTTGTATCTTTTTTTTGCAGAGGCAGAGTTTCACCATGTTGGCCGGGCTGGTCTTGAACTCCTGACCTCGTGATTCACCTGCCTCAGCCTCCCAAAGTGCTGGGATTATAGGCGTGAGCCATCGCACCTGGCCGATTAATAAGTCTTAAAAAAAAAAAAAATTATCTTTCTATAAATTCCCAGGAATGTTGTGTGAACACTTACGAGCTTGGCATTGTGTTATGAATTGATTCTTTTTTTTTTTTTTNCATTTTCTCCTAGTGGGGGAGGTATGGAGTGCTTCTGTTTGTTTGTTTCTTTGAGACAGGGTTTCACCCTGTCACCCAGGCTGGAGTGCAGTGGCATGATCTTGGCTCACTATAACCTTTGTCTCCTGGGTTCAAGAGATTCTTCTGCCTCAGCCTCCCAAGTAGCTGGGATTACAGGCACGTACCACCACGCCCAGCTAATTTCTGTATTTTTAGTAGAGACGGGGTTTCACCATGTTGGCCAGGCTGGTCTTGCACTCCTGGCCTCAAGCAATCCACCTGCCTTGGGCTCTCAAAGTGCTGGGATTACAGGCGTGAGCCACCGCGCCTGGTTGAGACAAGTTAATTTCTTTCCTCATCTGAACTACTGGAACAGCATCCTTACCTGGTCTCCCCGCCTCCATCATGACTTACAAGACTCCTGCCAACCTTCCCTCATCCACTGTGTCCCTATCATATCAGCTGCCTTTTAATCCTTACTCGTGCCAAGTTCATTCTTTCTGCTGGAACCTTCTTTCTTCACATGGCTGTCTCCTCCTCATTCAGGACTCACCTCAAGTGTCACCTCTCCAGAGAGGCTCTCCCTGACATTCCTAGCTAACTACACTAATTATAAAGTTCTAAGGATGCGCTACAGAAAAGACATCCATCCGCTGACAGGGCTCTGGGCTAGTCTCTTCCCTATGGGAGGTAGAGCAGGAGCTGCTGAGGCTTATGATTCTTCTTCAGCCATCTGACACCCAGCCGATGAGGGACAGGTCGAGGACAGCCTGTGCTTCCGCTGGCTCCTGGTCATTACATGTAGTGCACTCCAGGTAGACATGTTCTTCCTGGCTCCCATATAATGAGCTCTGTCCTCCTCTGCTGCCTTCCTGCCTTGAAAGGCTCTAATATGAAAGCACTTTTACTTTTTTTTTTGAGACCGAGTCTTGCTCTGTCACACAAACCCAGATTGCAGTGGCTCGATCTCGGCTCACTGCAACCTCCACCTCCCGGGTTCAAGCGATTCTCCTGCCTTCCTCAGCCTCCCAAGTAGCTGGGACTACAGATGTGTGCCACCACATCCAGCTAATTTTTTGCACTTTTAGTAGAGATGGGGTTTCACCGTGTTGGCCAGGATGCTCTCAATCTCCTTACCTTGTGATCCTCCCATTTTGGCCCCCCAAAGTGCTGGAATTACAGGTGTGAGCCACTGTGCCCGGAAGCACTCTTTTCTCTTTTCTTTTCTTTTTTTTTTTTTTTTTGAGATGG
>NW_016107928.1:220531-223047 GCF_001604975.1 Cebus imitator | reverse complement strand
TGAGACGGAGTCTCACTCTTGTTGCCCAGGCTGAAGTGCAGTAGCTCGATCTCGGCTCACTGCAACCTCTGCCTCCTGGGTTCAAGCGATTCTCCTGCCTCAGCCTCCCGAGTAACTGGGATTATAGGCATGCACCAGTATGCCCATCTAATTTTGTGTTTTTTTTAGTAGAGATGGGGTTTCTCCATGTTGGTCAGGCTGGTCTCGAACTCCCAACCTCACGTGATGGGCCCGCCTCGGCCTCCCAAAGTGTTGAGATTACAGGCGTGACCCACCATGCCTGGCAATTTTTGTAGTTTTAGTAGACACAGGGTTTCACCCTGTTGGCCAGGCTGATCTCAAACTCCTGACCTCAGGAGATCCCCCAGCCTCGGCCTCCCAAAGTGCTGGGATTACAGGCATGAGCCACCGTGGCTGGCCAACCACAATATATTTAATCCATTTTATTATTGCTGGACATTCGAGTTGTTTCCAGTATTTTGCTATTGAGAACAACTGCAAATCGATATTAGTGGTTGCAGAATTTTCAAACCGACACAAAAGTAGAGAAGGAATGGTATAACGAACCCCCATAGCGCTATCTGCAGCTTCAACAATTAACACTGCAATGCAATTGTTTGTAACGAGGAATGCACATCAGAATCTCTGGAGGTGTCTTTGCCAAACACAGAGGCTCCAGCTCAATCTCTGGAGATTCTGAGTTGTTGGCTTGGCTTGCGGGTTGGGAATATGTAGTTTGCAAGCATTCCCCACATGACTTGGGGGCACACCTCTGGATAGGAATCACTGTTCCAGTGGTTCCCCCTTACGTGTATTCTTTAATGTGAATGATATCGCCTGGTTCCTGCTTCACCTTTCCTTTTTCCTTTTATTTATTTATTTATTGAGACAGAGTAGTCTCACTCTGTTGCCCAGGCTGGAGTGCAGTGGCACGATCTCGGCTCACTGCAACCTCTGCTTCCCAGGTTCAAGTGATTCTCCTGCCTCAGCCTCCCGAGTAGCTGGAACTACATGCGTGTGCCACCACGCCCAGCTAATTTTTGTATTTTTAGTAGAGACGGCGTTTCACCATGTTGACCAGGCTGGTCTTGAACTCCTGACCTCTGGTGATCTGCGTGCCTCGGCCTCCCAAAGTGCTGGGATTACAGGTGTGAGCCACCATACTTGGCCGTTTTTTTCTTTTTCTTTTTTTTTTTGGAGACGGTGTCTCGCTCTGTCACCCAGGCTGGAGTGCACTGGCATCTTAGCTCACCGCAAACTTCACCGCCTGGGTTCAAGCACACCTTTCCCCTCAGCCTCCTGAGTAGCTGGGACTACAAACACCCACCATCATGCCTGGCTAATTTTTGTATTTTTTGTGGAGGTGGGGTCTCACTATGTTGTCCAGGCTGGTCTCAAACTTCTGGGCTCAAGGGATCCTCCCAACTTTGCCTCCCGAAGTGTTGGGATTACAGGCCTGAGCCAGCTCACCCGGCCTGAATCAGTTCTTTTCTACACTGCTAATTGCCATGTGCTTAAACTCCATGGTTTGTGGTTCCTGAAACACATTTGTCTTCTCTTAATGTAAATGATTTGAAAAGGAGGTAAAAGGTATGCTGGTTCCCGCCCCCCTGGATGGGCTAAAGGGACACAAAAGGAAAAGGATGATGTTAGTAAGAAAAGGATTATGTAGGGCGGGTGCGGTGGCTCACACCTGTAATCCCAGCACTTTGGGAGGCTGAGGCAGGCGGATCACGAGGTCATAAGTTCGAGACCAGCCTGACCAACATGGTGAAATCCCATCTCTACTAAAAATATAAAAATTAGTCAGGTGTGGTGGCACATGCCTGTAATCCCAGCTACTCGGGAGACTGAGGCAGGATAATCACCTGAACCTGGGAGGCAGAGGTTTCAGTGAGCCAAGATCGTACCATTGTACTCCAGCCTGGGCGACAGAGTGAGACTCTGTCTCAAACAACAAAAAAAGGCCAGCTCACACCTGTAATTCCAGCACTTTGGGAGGCCTAGGTGGGTGAATCATAAGGTCAGGAGATCGAGACCATCCTGACCAACATGGTGAAACCTCATCTCTACTAAAAATACAAAAATTAGCTGGGAGTGGTGGCTCATGCCTATAATCCCAGCTACTCAGGAGGCCGAGACAGGAGAATTGCTTGAACTCATGAGGCAGAGGTGGCAGTGAGCTGAGATTGCGCCACTGCACTCCAGCCTGGCGACAAAGCGAGACTCCATTTCAAAAGACGAAAACAAGATACACTTTCCTAATATTAACCCCCTCTTCCTACGGGCAGCCATACTCCCTCCTTGCTCTATAGTTCAATCACCCAGATACACAGCCCTAAATTTTGCTTTACCTGTTTTTGAGCTTCCTTTGTTGTATAATATTCCATTTCATGAACACCACAATGTATTTATTTATTTATTTGTTCATTTTTAAGACAGAGTCTTGGCTGGGTGTGGTGGCTTATGCCTGTAATCCAAGCACTTTGGAGGCCAAGGCGGGCGGATCACCTGAG
>NW_016107928.1:211033-220521 GCF_001604975.1 Cebus imitator | reverse complement strand
ATCCCACCTTGGCCTTTATTTCCAAAGTCGGATTACAGGAGTGAGCCACTGTGCCCAGCCCCTACTTTTTTTTAAACTACTCCTTCCTTCACAGTCTCACACTAGCCACACCGAGACACGTTTATTCTTCTGATCTTTTTCTCACTTCCTGGCTTTCGCACATGCAATTTCTTTCTTTCTTTCTTTTTTTTGGAGGCAGAGTCTTGCTCTGTCTCCCAGGCTGGGGTGCAGTGGTGCAATCTCAGTTCAGTGCAACCTCCGCCTCCCAGGTTCAAGCGATTCTCGTGCCTCAGTCTGTGGAGTAGCTGAGATTGCAGATATGAGCTACCACACCTGACTAATTTTTGTGTTTTTAGTAGAGACCGGGTTTCACCATGTTGGCCAGACTGGCCTTGAACTCCTGATCTCAAGTGATCTGCCCACTTTGGCTTCCCAATGTGCTGGGATTACAGGTGTGGATTACATGCAATTTCTGTCAAAGACACTCTTACCTTTCTCCTTCTTCTGCCTAATTTATCCTTCAAATCTCTTTATAGTGACTGGATCAGTGAGGGACCTGAGAGAAAACAGAGGCACACCTGGCAAGATTTTTTTTAACTTGTATTTTTTAAAATTTACATAGAGTAAAACTGAATTTTTGAGGTTGTACAGTTCTGATTTTAATACATACACAGACTGCGTAAACACCACCCACAGTCAGGATACAGAGCGCCTCCATCATCTCTAAACTCTCCCTCTTGCTATTTCTATCACACCCTTCCCTGTAATCCCAGCACTTTGGGAGGCCAAGGTGGGCAGATCACTTCAGGTCAGGAGTTCGAGATCAGCCTGGCCAACATGGTGAAACCCCATCTTTATAAAAAAAAAAAAAGTTCTTAGACATGAGTCCAAAAGTTGATCCATACAAGATAAAATCAGTAAATTGGGCATCACCAAAATTAAAAATAGTTTGGTCCCCAAAATACACTGTTAGGGCCAGGCACCATGGCTCACAACTGCCTCCCTAAATGCTGGGATTACAGGCTTGAGCCACCACGCCCGGCCAGTTGGAAGGTTTTTAACTATAAATTCAATTTCTTTATTAGACATGGGACTATTCCACTTATATATTTCTTCTTGGGTAGTTTGTGTCTTTCAAGAAATTGGTTCATTTCATGTAAGTTGTCAAATTTATGTAAATAAGAGTTATTTATAGTATGTCTTTACCTTTTTAATGTCCATGGTGTCTTTTGTGATACCCACTCTTGTTCCTGACATTGGCAATTTGTGTCTTTCTTTGTTTCTTTGGTTAGAGGTTTATCAATTTTACTGATATTTTTTCAAAAAACTAGCTTTCAGTTTCATTGATTTTCTTTTTATTTATTTATTTATTTATTTTTGTTGTTTTCTTTTATTTTTTTAATTTTATTTTTAATTAATTAATTAATTAATTTTTTTTTAAAGATGGGGTTTCACCATGATGGCCAGGCTGGTCTTGAACTCCTGACCTCAGGTGATCCACCCACCTCAGCCTCCCAAAGTGCTAGGATTACAGGCGTGAGCCATGGCGCCCAGCCTCATTGATTTTCTTTATTGACGTTTTCTTTTTTTCTTTTTCTTTTTTTTTTTGAGATGGAATTTCACTCTTGCTGCCAGGCTGTAGTGCAGTGGCACAATCTCGGCTCACTGCAACCTCCACCTCCTGGGTTCAGGCGATCCTCCTGTCTTAGCCTCCTGGTAGCTGGGACTACATGCGCCCGCCACCACACCCAGATAATTCTTGTATTTTTAGTAGAGATGGGGTTGTGCCATGTTGGCCAGGCTGGTCTGTAACTCCTGACCTTAGGTGATTCACCTGCCTTGGCCTCCCAGAGTGCTGGGATTACAGGCGTGAGCCACTGGGCCCAGCCTAAAGAACACATTTTATATGATTTCAATTATCCTAAGTTTGTTAAGGTTTGTTTTACGACACAAGATATGGTCTACTGTGGTAAATGTTTCATGTGCACTTCAAAACAATGTATATTCTGCTGTTGTTGGATGCAATGTTCTACATTCATTGATTAGATCCAGTTGGTTAATGGTGTTTCTCAATTATTTTATATCCTTGTGATTTTCCTTCTACTTGTTCTATCAATTACTGAGAGAGGAGTGTTAAAGTCTCTAACTATAATTACAGGTTCATCCATTTCTCATTACAATTCTCTCAGTTTTTGCTCCCCATATTTTGAATGTGGACACTTGTACACATTTAGGATTATTCTATCTCCTTGGTGAATTGGCCCTTTTGTCATTTTGTAATGTCCCTCTTTATCCTGGATATTTTCTTGCTCTGAAGTTTACTTTGATTTTTTTTTTTTTTTCTTTTTGAGACAGAGTCTTGCTCTGTCGTCCATGCTGGAGTGCAGTGGCGCTGTCATGGCTCACTGCAACCTCCACCTCCTGAGTTTGAGCGATTCTCCTGCCTCAGCCTCACAAGTTGCTGGGACTACAGGCTCATGCCACCACACTCGGTTAATTTTTGTATTTTTATTAGAGATGGGCCAGGTGCTGTGCCTCCTGTCTGTAATCCCAATACTTTGGGAGGCCAAGGCAGGCAGATCATGAAGCCCGGCCTTCTTGCCCTTTCTTATGAACTGAGTTGTATCCCCCAAAACTCATGTGTTGAAGCCCTTATCCCCAGTGGGATTGTATTTGGAGAAAAGGACTTTAGGCTGTGATTAGGTTTGAATGAGGTCATGAGAGTGGGGCCCCCACGATGAGGTCAGTGTCCTTACAAGAAGAGACACCAGAGAGCTTGCTCTCTCTATGTGATACACCGAGGAAAGGCCATGTGAGAACACAGTGAGAAGGTGGCCGTCTGCAAGTCATAAAGAGAGCCCTCCCCAGAGCCTCATTGTGCTGGCACCCTGATCTCAGACTTCCAGCCTCCAGAACTGTGAGAAATAAACGCTTGATGCTTAAGCCACCCAGTCTGTTTGGTTATGGCAGACTTAGCTGACTAAGACATCCCTTGAGGTGACAAATGCCCCACGCCCTGCCCCAGTTCTAGGGGTAGGGCTCACCATCCTTGGCTGCAGAAGCTGCTGATGGACCTGGATCTTGGGAGCTGTGGTAATAGCTCAAGATGCTGGGGTCCTGGGGTGAAGGGCCCAACCCAGAGAACTGGGGCAGATGTGGGCCTGGCTCAGGGGATTGGTGGGGGTGGTGCTCTGCAACCAACCTGGCACAGCAGGACTCCAGCCTGAAGCACATTTGGGGTTCTTTGTAGCTTCTGGAGTGAAGTTTAAGTCCATCACACCCACAGCTGCACACCACTCTCGCCCCTTACCATGTTGAGGTTTAGCTCCTTTAACAAGCAGGCTGGTCACCGAGAAGCAAGATGCATGGCACAGGGTCTTCAAGGGTGACACTCCCAGTGTTTAGGGCTTGCCCTGTGCCCTCTGGGTTGAGCGGGCCGGCCTCCCTGGGCCAGCAGCCTCTGGGCACTCGGCAGCACAGTCAGGCTGGCCCGGGGTGGCCGGGCAGCGTTCTGTGGCCTCACCTTCACTCTCCTGCCCAGCCGGCTGTATCTCACTAACCCCCCCCCTCTTTTTTTTTTTGAGACAGAGTCTTGCTCTGTCGCTCAGGATGCAGTGCAGGGGTGCGATCTTGGCTCACTGCAACCTCCACCTCCCAGGTTCAAGTGATTCTCCTGCCTCAGCCTCCCAAGTAGCTGGAATTATAGACGCATACTACCACAGCTGGCTAATTTTTGTATTTTTAGTAGAGATGGGGTTTTACCATGTTGGCTAGGCTGGTTTCAAACTCCTCACCTCAGGTGATCTGCCCATCTTGGCCTCCCAAAATGCTGGGATTACAGGCATGAACCACCACTCCTGGCCCACACTCACCTTTTTAAGGTCAGGATGGTTCCTGGCAAAAATGTCCTTTCGGGGTGGGGAGGGGAGCTTCCAAACATAGGATTTGGAAGACATAGGAACAGAGCACGCAGAAGACCATGTTAGCTGGAGAGGGCAGCCACACTCAAATGATGCCTTCTCTATTACTTGAAGCTTCTTTCTATTCAGCCATTAAAGAAGAAACTTGATGAAATAGGAACAAAGTTATATTTCTCAATTGCAAACCTTTGTGAAGGGACAGTTGGCCTCTAAAGACTTTTATTTAATTTTTTATTTAAATTTTTAGTAGAGACGGAGTCTTACCATGTGGTACAGACTGGTCTCGAACTCCTGAGCTCAAGTGATTCACCTGCCTCAACCTCCCAAAGCCCTGGGATTACAGGGTTTTTGGCCACTGCACCTGGCCAAAAGGCCTTCAAGTTTTAATTATTCAAGAAGGGGGCCTTGAGGAGCTGAACCGAGACCCACTGGACTGATTAGAGAAACCAAGGACTGATGTCATGGCGGGGAAGCCCAAGCTTCACTACTTCAATGCATGGGGCAGAATGGAGCCCATCTGGTGGCTCTTGGCTGCAGCTGGAGTGGAGTTTGAAGAGAAATTTCTAGAATCTGCAGAAGATTTGGAAAAGTTAAGAAATGATGGGTATTTGATGTTCCAGCAAGTGCCAATGGTTGAGACTGACAGGATGAAGCTGGTGCAGACCACGGCCATTCTCAACTACATTGCCAGCAAATACAACCTCTATGGGAAAGACATAAAGGACAGAGCCCTGATTGATATGTATACAGAAGGTATGGCAGATTTGTATGAAATGATCCTTCTTCTGCCCTTATGCCGACCTGAGGAAAAAGATGCCAAGATTGCCTTGATCCAAGAGAAAACAAAAAATCGCTATTTCCCTGCCTTCGAAATAGTGTTAAAGAGCCATGAACAAGACTACCTTGTTGGCAACAAGCTGAGCTGGGCTGACATGCAGCTCATGGAACTGCTCTACTTTGTGGAAGAGCTTGACCCCAGCCTTATCTCCATCTTCCCTCTGCTGCAGGCCCTGAAAACCAGAATCAGCAACCTGCCCACGGTGAAGAAGTTTCTGCAACCTGGCAGCCCAAGGAAGCCTCCTACAAATGCGAAATCTGTAGAAGAAGCAAGGAAGCTTTTCAAGTCTTAATAAAGCAGCCATGCAGGCCAAGAATATGCCAGGCCGATATTCTAAAGCTTTGCAACAATAAAGTGCTTTACCTAACTGTTGATTGTGCCTGTTGTGAAGCTAATGAACTCTTTCCACTTACATGCAAATTAAATAATAAAAAACTCCCATTTGCCGGAAAAAAAAGGAAGTGTGTTATAGATCCTTAATTAATATTTATGAATTCTCTTACCCTGTGCAAGTAGCCTGGTGTTCATTTGTCCAAGTGCATTTATTTATTTATTTTTTTTTTGAGACAAGAGTCTTGCTCTGTCACCCAGGGTGGAGTGAAGTGGCATGATCTCAGCTCACTGCAACCTCCGAATCCCAGGTTCTAGCAATTCTCCTAACTCAGCCTCCCAAGCGGCTGGGATTATAGGCACCCATCACCATACCTGGCTAATTTTCGTATTTTTAGTAGAGACGGGGTTTTGCCATGTTGGCCGAGCTCGTCTCAAATTCCTGACCTCAAGTGATCCACCCACCTCAGCCTCTCAAAATGCTAGAATTACAGGTGTGAGCCACCGCGCCTGGCCAAAGTGTACTTACTTTTGAGAACAAGCTTTGTGGTTCCCAAATGTGTCCACAGATGCCGATGCCGCCCCTGTGAGCAGGATCCCAGGCCCACTCACCTGCCCCAGCTCTTGTCCTCATTCTCACTACCTTGGCCAGGTGCTCTCGCCATGAACAGCCACTGCCATGGGCAGCCTGTCCCATTGTCCCCTCTGCCGACTCGCCCTCTGGGTGCTGCAGGGGCTTGTCATGTGGGGAAGGTTCTGATGCAGGCTTCCTCCCTGTTGTTTTTTTTTTTGGGGGGGACGGAATCTTGCTCTGTCGCCCAGGCTGGAGTGCCATGGCATGATCTCAGCTCACTGCAACCTCCGCCTCTCAGGTTCAAGCAATTCTCCTGCCCCAGGCTCCTGAGTAGCTAGGATTACAGGCGTGTGCCACCATGCCCGGCTAATTTTTTGTATTTTAGTAGAGATGGGGTTTCATCATGTTGGCCAGACTGGTCTCTAACTCCTGATCTTGTGATCTGCCTCGGCCTCCCAAAGTGCTGGGATTACAGGCGTGAGCCACCATGCCCAGCCCTGGTTATTATGTGTGTGTTTTTCTGTACGTTCTGACCCTTCTTCATTGTACCTAAAAGTGGTATCCGGGTGCAGGCGTAACCAATGGTGGATCCAGAAATAAGAACTTAGTGTGATAAGATTTTTTTTTTTCGACACGGAGTTTTTGTTCTTGTTGCCCAGGCTGGAGTGCAATGGTGCGACTTCGGCTTACCGCAACCTCCGCCTCCCAGGTTCAAGTGATTCCCCTGCCTCAGCCTCCCAAGTAGCTGGGACTACAGGCATGCGCCACCAAGGCCAGCTAATTTTGTATTTTTAGTAGAGATGCAGGTTCTCCATTTTGATCACGCTGGTCTCGAACTCCCGACCTCAGGTGATCCACCCGCCTCGGCCTCCCAAATTGCTGGGATTACAAGCATGAATCACCGCGTTCGGCAGTGATAAGATTCTTACAATCTGTCCCTGTCTTATACCTGGCCATTGCCTGAACCCTTGGTCTTTTTCAGGAGCTGGGCTGTCTACACCTGTTGAAAATGAAACTGGAGTGGCCAGGCGCAGTGGCTCACACCTGAAATCCCAGCACTTTGGGAGGCTGAGGCAGGTGGACCATCTGAGGTCAGAAGTTCGAGACCAGGCTGGCCAACATGGCGAAACCCCGTTTCTACTAAAAATACAAAAATTAGCCGGGTGTGGTGGCACATGCCTGTAGTCCTAGCTGCTTGGAGGCTGAGACAGGAGAATTGCTTGAACCCGGGAGGCGGAGACTGTAGTGAGCTGAGATCACACCACTGCACTCCAGCCTGGGTGAGACAGAAAGACTCCTTCTCAAAAAAAAAAGCAAAAAGAAAAAGGAAATGAAACTGGAATTCCTGACATGGGAATTCGGTGTTTTCTCCTCACTCCACCAAAACACTCACTTTTAGAGTAGGGGTTCAGGAAATTGGCATGTGACGTCCAGAGTTGTTTTGGAATGTCACAGTCTAGACTTCTTTTCTTTTCTTTTTTTTTTTTTTTAACTGAAAGGTATCCAGCAGTGGCCAGGGACGTGGTCAGGGAGCAGGTTCTGTCTTCATGCGTCCTTTAGGGATCCTGGGGCTGAGTCTGCCTAGAGCCCCATCCTAGGGCCATGTTAAGCACCTTTTGTAGACATTGTGTGTGTGTGTGTGTGTGTGTATTTTGAGACAGAGTTTCACTCTTGTTGTCCAGGCTGGAATGTAATGGCAGTATCTCAGCTCACCGCAAGCTCTGCCTCCCGGGTTCAAGAGATTTTCCTGCCTCAACCTCCCAAGTAGCTGGTATTACAGGCATGTGCCACCATGCCTGGCTATTTTTTAGTATTTTTAGTAGAGATGGGGTTTCTCCATGTTGGTCAGATTGGTCTTGAACTCCCGGCCTCAGGTGATCTGCCCGCCTCAGCCTCCCAAAGTGCTGGGATTACAGGCATGAGCCACCGTGCCCAGCAGATATTATGTTTTTATTAAAATGTCAAATCTGTGTTCCTGTAACAGTGCAGAGCAGTATTTCTGAACCATTTGACACATGAGGCAGAATGGAAACTGTCAGCGTTGTCTATATGTGTGCGTGGGCTGCAGTCTGGGTCCTGGGGAGCTGTCCAGTGATGTGGCAGCTGCAAGGCCCATTCCAGAAGGAACCTCGCTGTCCTCTGGGGATTTGAGTGCTGGGCCACCTCCAACCCCTAGCTCCAGGCCTCCTGCCCTGTGGGACAAGTCTGCAGGGTTGGGATGCTCACGTTGCCTGATCTTGTGACAGCATGGTCTGCTCATAGAGCAGAACGTGGGAACCCTGCTGCTCAGATGTCACACTGCACCAGGCTGACCAGGGCCATGATGGTGACCAGCCACATGGCCGTGGTTTCTAAGCACACCTTTTATATAAGGAGATTATTTAATAAAGCGTTGTCTTAAAAAAAAAAAAAAACTGGGCAGATGGAAACAGTTTTCATTCTTGTTGAACAGGTTGTACTGGGTATCCTTCAACTGCAGCAGTAGGGATGGAGGCTACACAAGAAAAACGTGCTGTTGGCAAAAATGCTGAACTCTAGAATGGTGCTGGGTAGAATGTGACCACTTCCTGTTTGAGGTTGTTTTGTTTTGTTTTTTTTCAGATGGAATTCTCGCTTTGTCGCCCAGGCTGGAGTGCAGTGGCATGATCTCGGCTCACTGCAACCGCTGCCTCTTGAGTTCAAGCGGTTCTCCTGCCTCAGCCTCCCAAGTAGCTGAGATTACAGGCATGCACTACCCCACCTGGCTAATTTTTGTATTTTTAGTAGAGATGGGGTTTCACCATGTTGGCCAGGCTGGTGTGAACTCCTGACCTCAGGTGATCTGCCCACCTTGGCCTCCCAAAGTGCTGGGATTACAGGCGTCAGCCACTGTGACTGGCCCTGGCTAGTCATTTTTTAACTCCATTTATTTTCCAGAGCTATCTCCCAACTATCGCCATTCTGGACAATGCCCTGGAGTCTGAGGGTTGGCAGTGCCAGGTGAGGGATGCTGGTGTCTGTGAGAAACTGCTCTCAGGGAGGGAGTGGCCACCAACCAGCCCAACTGGGTGGGCAGGGCGCCTGGGAGAGACAGGCAGGTGCCGCACAGGAGCGAGGCTAGTGTGGGGCTCATGCTGAAGCTTCAGGGCCAGCTCAGTGTAGGTGCACTCGGGGTTCGAGTCTCACTGCCCCCAGTCCCGGCCTGGGCCTGGGTGAGGTTTGAGGGCTGACCCAAGGCAAGCCCAGAGAAAATTCAAGGTGCACATTGAGCTTTCCTGCAGCCTTCTCTCTCCAGTTCCAGCCCCTTTCTCAAACTGACTGCATCCCCAGGACAGGGCCCTGGGGGTGAGGCCAGAATCCCTGTGTGGCCTCTTTTTTCTTTAGGGGCGACTGGTGGGCTCCTCTGGGGCAAGGATGCCCTTCCTCACTTTGCTCAGAGCTCTGGGAAATTTCTGGGCCCTCTTAGGAAGTTCTCGAAACTCTCCCAGTCATGAATGAAGGTCCCCATCCCCTACTGGAACTGGAACTCTTTGTTCTGGAAAGCTGAGTACTACAGGGCGGCCTGGGTCAGAGGCCACTGCCTTGTGTTCCCTCGGGGCAGAGTCCCCTCTAGCCACACTCTCACTGGCTTCTGAAAGAGGAAAGCTGAGGAACTGGGTGACTCATCCCATTTCTGGAAAAGAGGATCAGAAGTTCAGATGGGCGTGTTTATGACTGAGGTCTGGATGAGATGACACGATAAACATAAGGAAGGGCTTCACAAAATGTAACAAAGACTTGCGCAGCAGCCCATGAAGAAGCCTTATTTTTTCTTTTCTTTTTTTTTTTTGAGACAGAGTCTTGCTCT
>NW_016107928.1:203626-210724 GCF_001604975.1 Cebus imitator | reverse complement strand
GATATTGCCAAGGTCGCATAGCTCATCAAGAGTAAAGCCAGCTGGGCGAGGTGGCTCATGCCTGTAATCCCAGCACCTTGGGAGGCCAAGGTGGGTGGATCACCTGAGCTCAGGAGTTCGAGATCAGCCTGGCCAACATGGTGAAACTCCGTCTCTACTAAAATTACAAAAATTAGCCTGGCCTGGTGGTGCACACCTGTAATCCCAGCTACTCTGAAGGCTGAGGCAGGAGAATCGCTTGAACCCGGGAGGCAGAGGTTGAGGGAGCCGAGAGCACACCATTGCACTCCAGCCTGGGCAGCAAGGGTGGAATTCCGTCTCAGGAAAAAAAATAAAAATTTCCAAAGCCACAAATGAGCCTACACCATCTGCCTGAGTCCAATTCCAGGAGGTAGGAGAGGGTGACCTTTGGTGGCTGAGAAGGATGTGATGGCTCTCTGTGGCGAACAGCTGTTTATTCTCAATGAATAGTTCCACATGGACCCACATCGGTGATTTGCTGTTCTTTAAAACATGGCAGAAAAAAACCCAAAACAGAAATTCATGTGTATACCAGTCACCCCTTCTCTCTTCTGTTTTTTGGCTAACATCAGGCCAGGGACACCTGGTGCCCCTAGCTCAGTCTTTCCTGGGACTCGGTGACAAGCCCAGGGACAAAGAAAGACCAGTCTCTATTTCGACCTACCCCAAAGGGTACCCATTAGGGACAGGGCAAAGAAACACACTTTGCGATTTTTACAGGGAAATCTCAAGGGATTAAGGTTTCACTCACTCTGGTAAAACAAAAACAAAAACAAAAAAGCCCTCCTTCTGTTCCCCGGAACTGAGCTTCTGAGTAACAACTGTCAGTCTCTGCCCACACACAGCTCAGTCTCGATTTGCAACAAGATCCTGGATGCTGGGCTTTGATATGAATGCTAACCCTTTGATTTCAGCACCTGTCTGTCCCCGCTGGGTTGTAAAAGTAGGGCGGGGGTGGGAAGCTATAACCACTTCTAGACAGGAAGTTATTTAGGCAAAAAAACAGGTGAAGTGTTGGGAGTACAAACGGAGCCACACCTCAGCCTGGGGCTCCTTCCAGAGAGATAAGGTACCAGACGACAAAAGTCACACAGCTCCATGAGATCTGGGTGAAGGGAAACTTCCTGTTTATTTCAGTCCCTTCAGCCTGGGGGTGGAGAGACAGCAGAGCTGGAAGCTGTGCCTATTACTTTCGTTAAGGATCAAAACTGCTGGATCAGTCCAGAAGATTGTGGCATTGCCTGTTCCATCAACCATGCCCTCCCGCTCCCACCAAGGACATGACAGAGATAATACCATGAGAATATATGAGTTGTTCAAAACTGGCACCAGATGCTGTCAGCAGGCTTGTTTTAACTTCACAGCATCCTTCAGGGGATGGGAATAGGAGGGAGCAGATACAATCCTCTTTTTTTGTTGTTGTTGAGACGTAGTCTCACTCTGTCGCCCAGGCTGGAATGCAGTGGTGCAATCTCGGCTCACCATAACCCCTGCCTCCTGGGTTCAAGTGATTCTCCTGCCTCAGCCTCGTGAGTAGCTGGGATTACAGGCGACAGCCACCATGCTCAGCTAATTTTTGTAATTTTAGTAGAGAGACAGGGTTTCACCATGTCGGCGAGGCTGATCTCGAACTCCCAAGAACTCCCAAGCACAGGTGATCCATCCGCCTCAGCCTCCCAAAGTGTTGGGATTACAGGCAGTGAGCCACGCTCAGCCATTTCTTTTGTTATTTTGTTTGTTTGGTTGGTTGGTTTTTTGAGACGGAGTCTCACTCTGTTGCCCAGGCTGGAGTGCAATGGTGCGATCTTAGCTCACCACAATCTCCGCCTCCTGGGTTGAAGTGATTCTCCTGCCTCAGCCTCCCAAGTAGCTAGGGTTACAGGTGCCCACCACCCCGCTTGGCAAATTTTTGTATTTTTAGTAGAGACAGGGTTTCACCATATTGGCCAGACTGGTCTCGAACTCCTGAGCTCAGGCGATCCACCTGCCTCAGCCTCCCGAAGTGCTGGGATTATAGGGGTGAGCCACTGCACCTGCCCTAAATGACAAAGTCACAGTGAACTAGCAGCTTAGAGGCTGAGTCAGGACCTGGCTTGGTCTCAGGCCCTGCCCCCACTCCAGCTACTTCCTCTTAAATATCTGTAATCACTCAGTTTCTTGGGCCTTTAGTTTTGAGCACTGGGACTGCCCTGATTAATTCCTTTAGCAATGCTCACACCCATAGGTATGCCATTTCCACCCTCCCCACCCTGGGGCTCTCTGGGGAAGATGATCCAATCCAGGGCCACCCAACACCTCAGAGCAGTGCCAGGTAATTCTCAGGATGGTAGAAAGGGCTTCTGAGCTCAGCGCAGGGATGCTTGACTTGTTCACGCCTGTGGAGAAAGGTAGAAGAAATCCACAGGCGGAGGATGAGAGGCTGGATCCCTCATGCATTGCGGGAGGGATTGCTAAATGTTGCAGCCGCTTTGAAAAACAATTTGGCGCTGGGCGAGGTGGCTCACGCCTGTAATCCCAGGACTTTGGGAGGCTGAGGTGGGCAGGTTACTTGAGGTCAGGAGTTGGAGACCAGCCTGGGCAACATGGTGAAACCCCATCTCTACTAAAAATTCAAAAGTAGCTGGTTGTGATGTCTCACACCTGTAATCCCAGCTATTCGGGAGGCTGAGAAGAGAATTCCTTAAGCCCGGGAGGCAGAGGCTGCAGTGAGCCAAGATGGCATTATTGCGCTCCGGCCTGCGACAGTGAGGCTGTGTCTCAAAAACAGCAACAACAACAACAAAACTGACTGAGGCAGGTTTCAATGAATTTAGAGGTTTATTTATCCAAGGTCGAGGACATGTCTGGGGAAAAGTAAAACACAAGTCAGTAGAATCTGTGCCCTGTGCTTTTTCTAAAGAGGGTTTGGGAACTTCAGTTTTTAAAGGGGAAAGAACAGCTGCGTGCGGTGGCTCTCACGCCTGCAATCCCAGCACTTTGGGAGGCCAAGGCTCAAGTAAGCTCAGGAGTCAGGGCAACATGATGAAACCTCGTCTCTACTGAAAAGACAAAAATTAGCCTGGCATGGTGATGTGAGCCTGTGGTCCCAGGGGCTCAGGAGGCTGAGGTGGGAGGATCACCTGAGCTCAGGTGATAGAGGCTGCAGGGAGCCAAGATCATGTCACGGCATTCCATCCAGCCTGGGCAACAGAATGAAAGCCTGTCTCAAAAAATAAATAACTAACTAAATAAAAATAAATGAAAAATGAAGGGGAAAGGGCCAGGTTTGGTGGGTGGCTCACACTTGTAATCCCAGCACTTTGGGAGACCAAGGCCGGCGGATCATTTGAGGTCATGAGTTTTTCAAGACCAGCCTGGCCAACATGGTGAAACCCCGTCTCTACTGAAAATAAAAGAATTAGCTGGGCATGGTGGTGTGAGCCTGTAATCTCAGCTATTCAGAAAGCTGAGGCACAAGAATCGCTTAAACTTGGGAGGCAGCAGTTGCAGTGAGCCAAGATTGCACTACTGCACTCCAGCCTGGGCAACAGAGGGAGACTCTATGTCAAAAACAACAGCAGCCAGCCTGCCCGTCAGTCTGGCAGGCAGGCAGGCAGGCCAAATAAATAAATAAATAAATAAAAGAAAAGAAAAAGAAAACCTGTAATCCCAGCACTTTGGGAGGCCGAGGCGGGTGGATCACAAGGTCAAGAGATTGAGACCATCCTGGCCAACATGGTGAAACCCCGTCTCTACTAAAATATAAAAATTAGCTGGGCATGGTGGCACGCGTCTGTAGTCCCAGCTACTCGGGAAGCTGAGGCAGGAGAATTGCTTGAACCCGGGAGGCGGAGGTTACATTGAGCCATTCGGGCCACTGCACTTCAGCCTGGCGCCTGGCGACAGAGCAAGACTCTATCTCAAAAAGATAAAGACAAAGAAAACAACAACAAAAACAATAAATAAATTTAAAAAGTAAAGGGGGGGGCAGACGTCGTGGCTCATGCCTATAATCCCAGCACTTTGGGAGACCGAGACAGGCGGATCACCTGAGGTCAGGAGTTCAAGACCTGTCTGGCTAATGTGGTGAAACCCCATCTCTACTAAAAATACAAAAAATTCGCCAGGTGTGGTGGCAGGCGCCTGTAATCCCACCTACTCCGGAGGCTGAGGCAGGAGAATCGCTTGAACCCGGGAGGCGAAGGTTGCAGTGAGCTGAGATCGCACCACTGCATTCCAGCTTGGGCAACAAAAGGGAAATTCTGTCTCAAAAATAAATAAATAAATAAATAAATAAATGGGAAAGAGCAATCAGGAGGGGGAAAAAACAACAGAGTGGGTAGGCAATGAGGCATGTGGTTACATTCTTATGAGGCAGTGAATCTATGTTTTTACATGTGAAAAGAAAGGGGATGGGAAGAGAGTCAACTATGCATTCCCCCCACTCAGTAAATATAGGTTTTACATAAGATAGAGTAAGCATGTGAAATTATAGCTCTCTGTTTGGGAATGAAAGGAAGGCAGTTTTTGCATGACTCAGTTCCCAAGGTTGACTTTCCCTTTGGCATAGTGAGTTGGAGTTCCGAGTTTCCATTTTTCTTTCATGCTAGGTATCTACCCGAGAGAAATGAGAACATATGTATGCATAAAACTCCTACACAAGTGACTGTTCACAGCAGCATTATTCATAATAGCCCCAAATTGGAAACAACCCAATTATCTATTGAGAAAAGAAAAATAGCTCAGAGCAGGCCCAGGGAGACGTGAATATGGGACTTCAGTCATCACCTCCCCAGCCCCCAACGCATACCTGGGGACAATTGTTTAAAGTCACTTTGCTCCTGACTAGCTGCCTCACCTATTATCTTCATGTACCTGGGATTTGTGATACAAAGACGAATATATAGCCAACCAATAACTTATTTTATTTTTTTATTTTAGTTTTTTTCAGACGGAGTCTTGCTCTGTCGCCAGGCTGGAGTTTCTGTCACCAGGCTGGAGTGCAGTGGCGTGATCTTGGCTCACTGCAACCTCTGTCTCCCGGGTTCAAGAGATTTTCCTGCCTCAGCCTCCCAAGTAGCTGGGACTACAGGTGTGTGCCACCACACCCAGCTAATTTTTGTATTTTTATAGAGACGGGGTTTCACCACGTTGCCCAGGCTGGTCTTCGTTGCTTGGCTTTGTGATCTGCCCGCCTTAACCTCCCAAAGTGCTAGGATTACAGGCGTGAGCCACTGTGCCTGGCCCTTGTGTTATATTAATGTAAATTTGTGGTAAACAACTCAGGAACTATCACTTCCTGTGCTTTAAAAATCCACTTGGAGGCCTGGCACAGTGGCTCATGCATGTAATCCCAGCAGTTTGGGAGTCCTAGGCATGCAGATCACTTAAGGGAGTTCCAGACTAGCCTGGCCAATATGGCAAAAGCCCATCTCTACTAAAAATACAAAACTTAGCCAGGCATGGTGACGTATGCTTGTGATCCCAGCTATTTGGGAGGCTGAGGTGGGAAGATTACTTGAACCAGGGAGGCGGAGGTTTCAGCGAACCCAGATCACACCACTGCACTCTAGTCTGGGCGACAGAGTGAGACTCCATCTCAAAAAACAAAAACAAATAAAAATACAAACATTCACTGGGCATGCTGGCACAGTCCTGTAATCCTAGCTACTCGGGAGGCTGAGGCAGGAGAATCGCTTCAACTCGGTAGGTGGAGGTTGCAGTGAACCGAGATGGCAGCACTCCACTTCAGCCTGAGAGACAGAGCAAGACTGTCTCAATTAAAAACAAAAAAAGGCCGGGCGCGGTGGCTCACGCCTGTAATCCCAGCACTTTGGGAGGCCGAGGCGGGTGGATCACGAGGTCAAGAGATCGAGACCATCCTGGTCAACATGGTGAAACCCCGTCTCTACTAAAACTACAAAAAATTAGCTGGGCATGGTGGCGCGTGCCTGTAATCCCAGCTACTCAGGAGGCTGAGGCAGGAGAATTGCCTGAACCCAGGAGGCGGAGGTTGCAGTGAGCCAAGATCACGCCATTGCACTCCAGCCTGGGTAACAAGAGCGAAACTCCGCCGCAAAAAAAAAAAAAAAAAAAAAAAAAAAAAAAAAAAAAAAAAAAAAAAAAAAAAAAAAAAAAAAAAAAATCCACTTGTAACTGCTGCTAAGCAGAATGTATATTCAGGGAAACCTGAATCTGTGCTCTCAGATAGCAATCTTTTTTTCTTTTCTTTTTTCATCAGGAAGGGTATATTGTAAGAACTGTACAAAGGAGCCCGCCTGCTGGCCTGGCGTGGGACCTGTTCCCCCTGGACCAGGCAGGAATGGGCATCAGACAGCAATCTTAAAGCTTGGCCCAAATATAGTCTCTACTTATATTAATTTTGCTCCAGCTTCTTCCTTTTAGGTTGACTCCATCAAGTGACAAATGGACAAAGAAAATGTGGCCTATCCAGACAATAGAATATGATTCAGCAATGAAAATGAATCAGTACTGTTACATGCCATAACACTGGTGAAACTTGAAAACATGCTCACTTTTTGGATACAAAGACCACATATTGTATATTGTATGATCCCATTTATATAAAATGTCCATAATAGGCTGGGTGTGATGGCTCACACCTGTAATCCCAGCACTTTGGGAGGCCAAGACTGGCAGATCACTTGAGGTCAGGAGTTCAAGACCAGCCCGGCCAACAAGGTGAAGCCCCCTCTCTACTTAAAATACAAAAATTAGCCAGGTGTGGTGGCGGTCGTCTGTAATCCCTGCTACTCGGCGGGGGCTGAGGCAAGAGGATCGCTTGAACCCAGGAGTCGGAGGTTGCAGTGAGCCGAGATTGTGCCATTGCACTCCAGCCTGGGTGACAGAGCTAGACTCCGTCTCAAAACACAGACACACACACACACACACACACACACACACGAAGCCAGGATGCATTTCGGCAGGGGATATGGAGCCAAAGGCCATTGTGATGACATGAAGAAAGTAGAGTTTAAGAAGGAGTAGCGGCCGGGCGCGGTGGCTCAAGCCTGTAATCCCAGCACTTTGGGAGGCCGAGGCGGGTGGATCACGAGGTCAAGAGATCGAGACCATCCT
>NW_016107928.1:199257-202301 GCF_001604975.1 Cebus imitator | reverse complement strand
TTAGCAGAGACGGGGTTTCACCATGTTGCCCAGGCTGATCTCGAACTCCTGACCTCAAATGATCAGCCCACCTCGGCCTCCCAAAGTGCTGTGATTACAGGCATGAGCCGCTGGGCCCAGCCAGGATTCTGATATTTTCTGATTAACGATTAGTTAAGGAGGTGAAGCTTTGTCTAAAACTTTGAGGTCAACAGAAAGGAATGTTACCTCTTGCTGGTGGGCATGACCTCCTCCGGGGTCCTCAAAAAGAAATTTATAGCAGAGGTCAGAGTTCAGTCCTCAGTTACTCGTTAGTTGAGGTTTACATGCTAGCTGAGCCCTGTGATGGCCGAGATTGCAACAGTGGCCTATAGCGGTAAGATTGGGATTTAAACTGAGTCCTAGCTGGATACCATGGCTCACGCCTATAATACCAGCACTTTGGGAAGCAGAGGCAGGAGAATCCCCTCAGCCCAGGGGTTCAAGACCAACCTGAGCAACATAGTGAGACCTTGTCTCTTTTTTTTTTTTTTCTTTCTAGAGACCTTGTCTCTAACTCCAAATAAACAAACTTAGCCTGGGTGTGATAGCAGGAGCCTGTAGTCTCAGCTACTTGGGAGGCTGAGGTGGGATGATCGTTTGAGTCCAGTAGGTGAAGGCTGCGCTCCAGAATGGGCTATAGAGTCAGACCCTGTAACAAAAAATAAAATAAAATGGGCTGGGCGTGGTGGCTCACGCCTCTAATCCCAGCACTTTGGGAGGCCGAGGTGGGCGGATCATGAGGTAAAGAGACTGAGACCATCCTGGCCAACCAAGTGAAACCCCATCTCTACTAAAATACAAAAATTAGCTGGGCGTGGTGGCATGCGCCTCTAGTCCCAGCTACTCTGGAGGCTGAGGCAGGAGAATTGCTTGAAGCCGGGAGGCGGAGGTTGCAGTGAGCTGAGATCGCACCAGTGCACTCCAGCCTGGTGACGGAGTGAGACTCAGTCTCAAAAAAAAACAAAAATGAAAGAAAAAACAAAAAAAATCAACCAGGCCTGGCATGGTGGTCACGCCCATAATCCCAACACTTTGGGAGGCTAAGGTGGGTGGATCATCTCAGGTCAGGAGTTTGAGACCATCCTGGCCAACATAGTGAAACCCCATCTCTACTGAAAATACAGAAATTATTTGTTTACACAGGCAAGGAAACAAACAAACAAACAAACAAACAAAACGAAGAAACAACAACAACAAAAAAGAAAATACAAAAATTAGCCGGGTGTGTTGTCTCTTGCCTATAATCTCTCCTACTCAGGAGGCTGAAGCAGAAGAATCACTAGAACCCAGGAGGCGGAGGCTGCAGTGAGCCGAGATCATAACTCTGCACTCCAGCCTGGGTGACAGAGCAAGACTCTGTCTCAAAAAATAAAATAAAATTTAAGAAAGAAAGAAATCACAATGTCTCTTCCATGAGAGAAAGCAGATAGCCCTATGCCAACCTCAGTCAGGCTGTGAGGCTTGTTGCCTTTGATTAGGAGTATATGACCTGCAGGAACTGAAAACCCAAAAGTTATCCCTTCTGGTTCCCAGGACTTGTAGGCAGAAACATGGAGGCGGGGACAGGAGAGGTATGGCAGTGGGTCCCAAGGTCACTTTTCTTGGCTTATGGCCAGAGAAAGGGTAGAAAGTTGGTTAAATTGAAAGAGAAACTAGAAGCCAAGGTCTCTGGCTAGATTCACATCCGGGATCCTGAGAGGAGACTGTGTGCCACATTGCCACTCCCCACCCCCCAACCTGGGGGCCACGTGGAGCATATTGGAGGTGCAGGACAGAGAGCTAGAGGAGGGAGGGGCGATGCTGTCCAGGGTTGCCCTGTAGTGCTGCGTGGCCTGGACGGAAAGTTTTGTTCTGGCTGGATTTTGGCAAAGAGGGAATCAGGCTACAGGTAGAAATTGAAGCAATAACATCTACTGAGCCCCTAGAAAGCTCTGCCCTGGGAAATAGAGAGAGAGTGGGGCAAGGTTGAATTACAGTTGGCTCTCTCAAGGAAAGATCTTTGAAGCCAAGCTTGGTGAGCTCACTGATGAGCAGGGTGGGGAGGGTGTAATTAGAGAAGACTGGGACAGAAGGAATCCTTGGAGCATTTGCAGCCCAGGAGAGGATGAAGGACAAAGAGGTGCTGCAGAGACCAGAAGTGCAGCAGAAAAACTGGGAAAGTGTCAGAGGCATGTGAACCAGAGCAACTCCATCTTGAATAGGAGCTAGGTAAAATGAGGCAGAGACCTACTGGGCTGCGTTCCCAGAAGGTAAGGCATTCTAAGTCACAGGATGAGACAGAGGGTCAGCACAGGATACAGGTCATGGCCAGACACGGTGGCTCACGCCTGTAATCCCAGCACTTCGGGAGGCTGAGGCAGGCAGATCGCCAGGTCAGATCAAAACCATCCTGGCCAACATAGTGAAATCCTGTCTCTACCAAAATACAAAAAATTAGTCAGGCGTGCTGGTGAGCGCCTGTAGTCCAAGCTACTCAGGAGTTACCCTATGTGGTCTACAAAGCGGAGGCATGAATAATACACTTTTGTTTAGCATATCATCAAGAAATAACCATTTAAATCGGCAGCCAGCAGCCCTGAGGGAGTACCCATTCTTTTATTCCTTTACTTTCCTAATAAACTTACTTTCACTTGAGTCTGTGGACTCGCCCTGAATCCTTCTTGCATGAGATCCAAGAACCCTCTCTTGGGGTCTGGATCAGGACCCCAGTCCTGTAACAAAAGTACTGTATCAAAGCAGCTCTGGGAGACAAGAGCTTCAAGGCGGCTCCATAAGCACTAGGCTAATCCTCGTGTAAAGGGCTGTTTTCTTCCATGCTGCTGAGCCCTTGCTCTCCTTACATTTCCGGGTGGGTAAGCAGAATCCCCCAGCACTTAAATGTACTCCTGCCAGGCAGGGTGGCTCACACCTGTAGTCCCAGCTACTTGGAGGCTGAGGCAGGAGAATTGCTCAAACCTGGGAGGAAGAGGTTGCAGTGAGCTGAGACCATGCCATTGCACTCCAGCCTGGGTGACAGAGTGAGA
>NW_016107928.1:195437-198422 GCF_001604975.1 Cebus imitator | reverse complement strand
GATCTCTTGACCTTGTGATCCACCTGCCTCGGCTTCCCAAAGTGCTAGGATTACAGGCGTGAGCTATCACACCCAGCCTGGAAATGTCACCTTTTTTTTTGAGTTGGAGTTTCGGTCTTGTTGCCCAGGCTGGAGTGCAATGGCTCGATCTTGGCTCACTGCAACCTCCGCGTCCTAGATTCAGGTGATTCTCCTGCCTCAGTCTCCCAAGTACCTGAGATTACAGGCATGCGCCACCACGTCCAGCTAATTTTTGTATTTTCAGTAGAGATGAGGTTTCTCCATGTTAGTCAGGCTGGTTTCAAACTCCTGACCTCAGGTGATCTGCCCACCTCAGCCTCCCAAAGTGCTGGGATTACAGGCATGAGCCACCGTGCCCAGCCGGAAATGCCAACTTTTAAATGAAAGTTTAGAAATTTTTCAACAAACATAAAAACAAAACCACATTTTCACCCTAACTTGGCGAAGGGAAGAACGTGGATGCAGCATTAGTCAGTCCTTCACTTAGACACGCAGTAAATATCAATGCGGCACCTAGAGTGTACCAGGTAGGTGGATAGGGAGCACCAGGTAGGTGGATAGGGAGCACCAGGTAGGTGGATAGGGAGCACCAGGTAGGTGGATAGGGAGCACCAGAAGCCGGCAGGGAGTCGTTCTCACAGGGGACATTTGCCTGGAAATGAGCCATAGCGTTGATACCAAGTAGAAGAGAAAGATTCACCTGAACAGATGACAAGTGGCAGTAAATCTTGCTCTACTCTTTTCCATCTTGCTCCCTTCCTCCCTCCTCCTTTCTCTCTGCCTCCCTTCTTTTCCTCGTTCCTTCCTTTATTATTGTTATTTTTTGAGACAGAGTCTTGCTTTGTTGCCTATGCTGGAGTGCAGTGGTGCGATCTTGGCTCACTGCAACCTCTGCCTCCTGGGCTCAAGCAATCTTCCTACCTCAGCCTCCTAAATAGCTGGGACTACAGGTGTGCACCACCATACCTGGCCAATTATTTTGTTTTTTTAGAGACAGGGTCTTGCTATGTTGCCCAGGCTGGTCTTGAACTCCTGGACTCAAGTGATCCTCCTACCTTGGCCTCCCAAAGTGCTGGGATGGTAGGTGTGAGCCACCATGCCTGGCCTCCTTCCTTCCTTTAAAGAAACTACATTCTCTTCAAGTACACACATGGGCAGAGCTACTCTTGTTCTTTTGTGTTTATTGTTCTGAACAGGTAAAACATACACCTTCTTTGATCTCAGAAGAGAACAAAGATAACCCGGAAACTAACAATGTATCTCCTTCTCGGGTCCTTCTCCAAAGGCAGCTGTCAGGACCAGTTTCTTGTTTACTTCCAGACAAATCCTGTGCATTCACCAACATACCTGATGACATTTTTCTTTTTTGCCTCATATACATAGCATCCTATACACTATCCTAAACCTTACAGTTTTACCTGTAAGTAATTCCTGAAGATCTTTCTGTTTCAATATCTCTGGAGTAGCCTCATTATGAAGGCCACACACACCATCATGTATTTGGCTATCCTACTATTGATAGCTATTTATTAATTATTACTATTATTTTTGAGATGGAGTCTTGTTCTATTGCCTAGGCTGGAGTGCAGTGGCTCGATCTCTGCTCACTGCAACCGCTGCCTCCCAGGTTCAAGCGATTCTCCTGCTTCAGCCTCCCGAGTAGCTGGGACTGCAGGTGTTTGCCACCACGCCGGGCTCATTTTTGTATTTTTAGTAAAGACGGGGTTTCACCATGTTGGCCAAGCTGGTCTTGAACTCCTGACCTCAAGTGATCTGCCCGCCTTGGCTTCCCAAAGTGCTGGGATTACAGGTGTGAGCCACTGCTCCCGGCCGGCAACTTGAATTTTCATAGATATTGCCAATCTGTCCTCCATGGAGGTCATATCTATTTACATGTCAAAAAATGTATTTACTCATTTAAATGCAATAAATGAATGTGCTGGTTTCTCCACACCTTTTTAAACACACAAATTAGATTTCTATTGCTGCATAATAACCACAAACTCAGTGGCTTAAAACACCCATTTATAAGCTCCGAGTTCAGGAGGTCAGAAGTCTGGCAAGGCATGACTGGGTCCTCTGCTCAGAGTATTGTAAGGTTAAAATCAAGGTGTTACCAGGCTGACATCTTGTTTTGAGGCTTCCAAGCTTGGTTTTTGTGTTTGTTCTTGTGAGTTTCTTTCTTTTCTTTTTTTTTTTTTTTTTTTGACAAGGTCTGGCTCTGTCACCCAGGCTACAGTGCAGTAGTGCAATCTCGGCTCACTGCAACCTCCAGGGTTCAAGCCATCCTCCCACCTCGTCCTCCCAAGCACCTGGGATCACAGGCACACACTATCATGGTCGGCTAATTTTTGTATTTTTTTAGAGACGGAGTTTCACCTTGTTACCAGAGCTGGTCTCCAACTGCTGACCTCAAGTGATCCACCTGCCTCGGCCTCTCAAAGTGCTGGGATTACAGGCTTGAGCTATGGCACCTGGCTCCAAGCTTGTTTTTGCTAGTGTAATTCAGTTGCTTATGATTGTAGGACTGAAGTCAGCCCCTCCTTGTTGGCTGTTAGCCAGGGGCCGGCTCTCAGCTCCCAGAGACAGCCACATTCCTTGCCACGTGGACCCCTCCTATCCTTAAGGAAAAAACAGTGTATTGACTCCTTCTTGTGCTTTGGATCTCTGACTTCCCAGTCTCCAACCTCTAGGCCCAGCTTTAAGGGGCTCATATAATTAGGTCAGGCCCACCTGGATAATCTTAAAGTCAGCTGATTTGTGAATTAATCACATCTGCAAGGTCCTTTTGCAGTACCACCCAGATTAATGTTTGGGTGGATAACTGGGAAAAGGTGCCTGTACACCCAGGCAGTGAGAAGTTAGGGGCCCATCTTAGAATTTTGCCTGACACACACAATGTTATCAAATTTTTTGATCTTTGCTAATATGAGAGATGAAAATCGGATTTTTTTTTTTTTTTTT
>NW_016107928.1:193373-194532 GCF_001604975.1 Cebus imitator | reverse complement strand
TGGCTTCAAGTGATTCTCCTGCCTCAGCCTCCCAAGTAGCTGGGACTACAGGCAGGTGCCACCATGCCTGGCTAATTTTTTGTATTTTTAGTAGAGATGGAGTTTCACTGTGTTAGCCAGGATGGTCTCGAACTCCTGACCTCAGGTGATCCACCCACCTTGGTCTCCCAAAGTGCTGGGATTACAGGTGTGAGCCACTGCACCCAGCCTCAATTCTTCCACTTTTAATGAGACAAGGTCTTGCTCTGTTGCCCAGGCTGGTCTTGAACTCCTGGGCTCAATCAATCCTCTCACCCCTAGCTCTCAAAGTGCTGGGATTACAGGTGTGAGCCACTGTGCCTGGCTCTGTGCTGCTTTTTCTACTGGGTTCTTGGTCTTTTTTTTATTTTTCTTTTTTCCCCCCTTATTAATTAGAAGAGCTCTGGCCGCGCTCCCACCTGTCATCCCAGCACTTTGGGAGGCCGAGGTGGCCAGATCACCTGAGGTCAAGAGTTCGAGACCAGCCTGCCCAACATGGTGAAACCCCATCTCTACTAAAAATACAAAAATTAGCTGGGCATGGTGGTGGACGCATGTAATCCCAGCTACTCAGGAGGCTGAGGCAGGAGAATCGCTTGAATCTGGGAGGCAGAGATTGCACTGAGTGAAGATCGAGTCATTGCACTCCAGCCTGGGCAACAAGATCGAAACTGTATCTCAAAAAAAAATTAGCCCAGTGTGGTGACGTGCGCTGTAGTCCCAGCTACCCTGGAAGCTGAGAAGGGAGAATTGCTAGAACCTGGGAGGTGGAGGTTGCATTGAGCTGAGATCACATCACTGCACTCTAGCCTGTATGACAGAGTGAGACTCTGTCTCAAAAAAAGAAAAAAACTCTTTGTGTGTAAAGAATCTTTCCTACGTTAATGACTTTGTCTTATTTATTTTACCTGGCACTCCACCCTCCTTCTTGGTGTTTCCTGAAACACCATTCATTCCTTAGGGCCCAGGTCAAACCCACATTGCCCGCAGGGCTGTCCCTGGCCACACCAATGCTCACTAATATATATATATATATATATATATATATTTTTTTTTTTTTTTTTTCCATGGAGTCTTGCTCTGTCACCCAGGCTGGAGTGCAGTGGCATGATCTCGGCTCACTGCAACCTCCACCTCCTGG
>NW_016107928.1:191374-192472 GCF_001604975.1 Cebus imitator | reverse complement strand
ACTCTTGCTCTGTTGCCCAGGCTGGAGTATGGTGGCGTGATCTCGGCTCACTGGAACCTCCCCATCCCGGGTTCAATCGATTCTCTTGCTTCAGCCTCCCAGTCTGGGATTAGAGGCGCACGCCACCATGCCCGGTTAATTTTTTGTTTTCTTGAGACAGAGTCTCGATCTGTCGCCAGGCTGGAGTGCAGTGGCATGATCCCGGCTCACTGCAACCTCTGCCTCCCGGGTTCAAGCAATTCTCCTGCCTCAGCCTCCCGAATAGCTGGGACTACAGGTGCGCTCCACCACACCCAGCTAATTTTTGTATTTTTAGTAGAAACGGAGTTTCACCATGTTGGCCAGGATGATCTCAATCTCTTGACCTTGTGATCCGCCCAAAGAGTTGGGATTACAGGCATGAACCACTGCGCCCGGCGATATTTAGGAGCAAAGCACTAAAAAACTGACTAGAAGTGCTGGCTGTGGGGTGCCCTCCGTGTGTACGCTTCACTGAAGGTGGATCCCCTATTTTATTTGGGGATCTCTGAAAGTCAGTGTTAGGTGTTGTCTGTGGGAAGGTTCTTTGGAGGAGATGATGGGGGAGGAAGGAAGAATCTCCTGGCTGTGTGGGGTGATCAAAGGAACCTAGGTGTTCGGACAAACTGCTAGGTACACAGACTTTCAGCTAATGTCTCTGTTTTCAACCTTTAAATAGTGACCTTGCAGACCCCAGTTCTGAGCCTGGAACTTAATATGACTGGTCCAACTTGTGGTGGCGTTCCCGTTTGCAGGCCCCCTCGCTTACAGCATTCTCTACCTGTCAGGTCAATT
The DNA here is from genome assembly GCF_001604975.1 of Cebus imitator. Taxonomy (NCBI): domain Eukaryota; kingdom Metazoa; phylum Chordata; class Mammalia; order Primates; family Cebidae; genus Cebus; species Cebus imitator. The sequence goes on along the minus strand of NW_016107928.1, from coordinate 191,659 downwards.
TCTTTCCATCATGTGCTTTCCATTTTTCTCCTATTATCAACTCTTAGCCTTTGTTGTTATAGGCTTGCCCATTCTCTTTTTCCTTTGGGTTAATTCCTTTTTTTTTTCTTTTTCTATAAAGACAGGCTTTCACCATGTTGGCCAGGCTGGTCTCGAACTTCTGACCTCAGGTGATCCGTCCGCCTTGGCCTCCCAAAGTGCTGGGATGACAGGCATGAGCCACCGCGCCTGGCCAGCAAAGGCTTTTAAAAGGAATTAGCCTCCCAGCACAGCGTTAGAGCTACA
>NW_016107928.1:187095-190919 GCF_001604975.1 Cebus imitator | reverse complement strand
CCAGTGATTGCCACTTTAAACCAGAACTCTTCACTTTCAATTATCATTGATCACCCAACCTCAAAGAAGGCTGTCTAAACCATTGGTTAACCTCAAATCTGCTGATCTGACCCCTCCTCATGGGAAACCCCCCATGCTTCCTCATGATTTATATCCTGTGCATATTCAGCATCGTCTATAATGACAGTGGTTCTGCTTTCCAAATGGGAAATCTGGTCACAGACTCTGACAAGCATTTTTGTATTTAATTTGTGACTTCAGCAAGTTGTCTTGATGTTCAAACTCTCACTTCATCATCTGGTTTTAAATATATATATATATATTTCTATATATCTGTCTCTCTCATAGTGGCTGTAGAAACAGATTACTTCCTAGTCTGAGTCTTGAGTTTCTTCATCTGTAAAATCAATCAGGTTGATAATACTGATCTCCTACGGTTGTCAGGATTGAACGTAATAAAGCACTTAGTTCATTATTGGTGTCTGATGTATGTTAGTCTCCTTGGTCCTTTGTTTGTTTGTTTGTTTATTTATTTATTTAAGATACAGTCTCCCTCTGTCGCCAGGCTGGAGTGCAGTAGCGCAATCTCAGCTCACGGTAATGTCCGCCTCCCAGGTTCAAGCAATCCTCCTGCCTCAGCCTCCCACGTAGCTGAGACTACAGGTGTGCGCCACCAGGCCTAGATAATTTTTTTGTATTTTTAGTAGAGATGGGGTTTCACCATGTTGGCCAGGATGGTCTCGATTTCTTGACTTCGTGATCTGCCCACTTTGGCCTCCCAAAGTGCTGGGATTACAGGTGTGAGCCACCATGCATAACTGGTCCTGTGTTTATAAGAAAAATCTTATGAATAAAATCAAATTTAGTTATACATTTAATATATGATCTATAGTGAAATGAAAAATTAAATGCATATGAAATAATTAAAAAACACATGAAAAGCCAGACAGGGTGGCTCATGCCTGTAATCCCAGCACTATGGGAGGCTAAGGTGGGTGGATCACAAGGTTAAGAGTTCGAGACCAGCCTGACCGATATGGTGAAATCTCGCCTCTACTAAAAAAATTACAAAAATTAGCTGGGCATGGTGGCGCACGCCTATAATCCCAGCTACTCAGGAGGCTGAGACAGGAGCATCAAGTGAGCCCAGGAAGCAGAGGTTGCAGTGAGCCGATCTCATGGATGGAGCTGGAATACATTACCCTCAGCAAACTAACACAGAAACAGAAAACCAAACACTGCATGTTCTCACTTGTAAGTGGGAGTGGACCAATGAGAACACAAGGACATAGGGAGGGGAACATCACACACTGGGGCCTCTTGGGGAGTGGGGGAGGGGGAGGGAGCACATTCAAAAAAATATCTTAGCTGAGCTTGGTGGTGCGAGCCTGTAATCCCAGCTACCAGAGAGGCTGAGGCAAGAGAACTGCTTGAACCCAGGTGGTAGAGGTTGCAGTGAGCCGAAATCACACCACTGCACTCCAGCCTGGGTGACAGAGCAAGACTCTGTCTAAAAAAAAAGAAAGAAAAAGAAAAGCTAGGTGATGGGTAATGGATTCCAGCTCCATCCATGTCTCTGCAAAGGACATGATCTTGTTGCTTTTTAAGGCTGCATAGTATTCCACAGTGTATATGTACTACATTTCCTTTATCCAGTCTATCATTGATGGGCATTTGGGTTGATACACCTCTTTGCTATTGTGAATAGTGCTGCAATGAACATATACATGCATGTATCTTTGTAATAGAATTATTTATATTCCTTTGGTTATATATAACCATTAATGGGATTGCTGGGTCAAATGGTATTTCTGGTTCTAGATCTTTGAGGAATCGTCACACCATCTTCCACAAATAGTTGAACTGATTTACATTCCCACCAACAGTATAAAAGCATTTGTGTTTCTCTGCAACCTCACCAGCATCTGTTGTTTCTTGACTCTTTAGTAACCGCCATTCTGACTGGAGTGAGATGGCATCTCATTGTGGTTTTGATTTACATTTCTCTAATGATCACTGATGTTAAGCTTTTTTTATATGCTTCTTGGCCACATGAATGTCTTCTTTTGAGAAGTGTCTGTTCATATCCTTTGCCCACTTTTTAATGGGGTTGTTTGTTTTTTTCTCATAAATTTGTTTAAGTTTCTTGTACATTCTGGATATATTAGACCTTTGTCAGATGGGGAGATTGCAAAGATTCTCTCCCACACTGTAGCTTACTTGTTCACTCTGATGATAGTTTCTTTTCTGTGCTCTTTAGTTTAATTAGATCCTATTTGCCAATTTTTGCTTTTGCTGCAATTGCTTTTGGTGATTTTGTCATGAAAACTTTGCCTGTGCCGATGTCCTGAATGGCAGTGGCTAGATTTTCTTCTAGGGATTTTGTAGTTTTGGGTTTTACATTTAACTGTTCCTTTTGACTACTGTTCTTACTGAGGAATAATAGAATGGTGATGTCACACTATGCTAAAGAAGGGAGAAGGATATTTATTTATTTGTTTTGAGACTGAGTCTCATCCTGTCACCCAGGCTGGAGTGCAGTGGCACAATCTTGGCTCACTGCAACTTCTGCCTCCTGGGTTCAAGTGATTCTCATGCCCCAGCCTCCCCAGTAGCTGGGATTACAGGTGTGTGACACCACATCCAGCTAATTTTTTGTATTTTTAGTGGAGATGGGGCTGGCCAGGCTGGTCTCAAACTCCTGGCTTCAAGTGATCCGCCTGCCTTGGCCTCTCAGAGTGCTGGGATTATAGGCATGAGCCACCGCGCCCAGCTGGGAGAGGGATTTTTGAAAGATTCCGTGCTTTCCTCAGATCATCCCATTCAGGACCCTTTTTATTTTCCCTATTGAAATTAGAATAGTCAACAGATGCTCTTAGGATTTGTCTATACTGTCATTAGCAACTGTCTCTTACAATTTTGTTTCTAGGAGCAACAAAATTTCAGAAGTTTTTCTTTCTTTTAAACTTTTCTACAACTCTTAATTTTCACTTCTCCAAAGTCAGTATTCATTTTCTCTTGAGACAGGGGCTCACTCTGTTGCCCAGGCTGGAGTGCAATGGTGCAGTCATAGCTCACTACAGCCTTGATCTCCTGGGCTCAAGTGATCTTCCTGCCTCAGCCTCTTGATAGCTGGGACCACAGGCATGTGCCACTGTATTTGGTTAATTTTGTTTGTTTGTTTGTTTTTTGAAACAGTCTCACTCTGCCACTCAGGCTGGAGTGCAGTGGCATGATCTCATCTCACTGCAACCTCTACTTCCTGGGTTCAAGCGATTCTCCTGTCTCAGCCTCCGGAGCAGCTAGGATTACAGGCACACCACCGCGCCTGGCTAATTTTTGTATTTTTAACAGAGATGGGGTTTCACCATGTTGGCCAGGCTGGTCTCGAACTCCTGACCTCAAGAGATCAGCCCACTTCAGCTTCCCAAAGTGTTGGGATTACAGGCATGAGTCACTGCACCTGGCCCGTACTTGGTTGATTTTTAAAATTTTTTGTAGGGATCGGGGCAGGTGTCTCGCTGTGTTGCCCAGGCTAATCTCGAATGCCTGGGCTCAAGCAAGTCTCCCACCTTGGTGTCTTAAAGTGCTGGGATTACAGGCGTGAGCCACTGTGCCCAGCCTAGTATTCATACTTTGAACAGACACAACAGTGGTCTTAGTGCCATGTTCTTTATGGCTCACAACAATGGAAATATTAATCTAATCAGTCGGTTAATTTCCACAGTAGAATGTAAAGTTCAAGAGCTTTTATGTTAACTATAATATTTTCATGAAACATTTTAGTAACGACAGGAGCAAGTTTTTATGTTTGAATTTAGATA
>NW_016107928.1:185158-187020 GCF_001604975.1 Cebus imitator | reverse complement strand
AGTTTCACCCAATATCATTGGTTAATTCTTTTGCAGTTTTGGAACAAAATGTTTCCACAGTTGTTCTGCTTTTTGTTGGTGCTGATGAAAAAATGCAAGTTTTAACTCTGTGAAAATTGATGTTTAGTACAATCTGAAACCATGGTTGTGTTAGATAATGATGTGAGCCATTTAAAAGATGACTTTTTCTGATTAGAAAAGTACTCTTCCATTTTAACAGAAGAACTTCATGAGAATCTTCACACACGCAATAGAAGCTACAGAACTGGCAGAACGGTTGGTTCTCTGGTTTTGTTCATGAAGTCTGATTTCCTGCTGTAAAAAAGATTTATCCCACTTTTCCACTGAGTACAAAATGGCATAGGGTCACCTTTGTAAAACTATATGCTCTTCTCAGGCCTTTTGTACTCATTTTGACAGTAAAATAAAAATCGCATTTAAATGTTTTTCCTGAACTCTTCAAACAACCTGGAACTGTTGACAAAGTTAGCCAGACTGACTCCCACACACTCCAACCAGGGCAGCCAGTGGAAGCATTCCACGGCCCCCCAGGCCTTCGGTCGGTGGGGAGTTACCCCATGCCTCCCTGCCTCCCACTACACTTGGCCACTCTGCATTCTGGCGTCTGATGCTGGGTTTTATTTTCTTTCTTTCTTTCTTTTTTTAAATTTTTAAATTTTTTTTAGAGATGAGGTTTCTCCATGTTGGTCAGGCTGGTCTCGAATTCCCGACCTCAGGTGATCCACCTGCCTCGGCCTCCCAAAGCACTGGGATTACAGGCATGAGCCACGGTGCCTGGCTGGCCTGCCTCCCTCTCTCTCTCATTCTCTCTCTCTCTCCTCTCTCTCTGTTTCTCTTTCTTCTTTTTTTTAAAAAGATGGGGTTTCACCATGATGGCCAGGCTGGTCTTGAACTCCTGACCTCAGGTGATCCACCCACCTCGGCCTCCCAAAGTGCTAGGATTACAGGCATGAGCCACAGCGCCCGGCCCTCTTTCTTTATTTTTTTGAGTTAGAGTCTTGCCCTGTTGCCCAGGCTGGAGTGGAATGGCATGATCTTGGCTCACTGTAACCTCCACCTCCCAGGTTCACGTGATTCTCCTGTCTCAGCCTCCTGAGTAGCTGGGATTACAGGCGCACACCACCATGCCCAGCTAATGTTTTGTATTTTTAGTAGAGACGGAGTTTCTCTATATTGGCCAGACTGGTCTCGAACTCCTGGCCTCATGATCCACCCGCCTCAGCCTCCCAAAGTGCTGGGATTACAGGCGTGAGCTACCGCGCCCAGCCCTGCTGGACTTTCTGATGGACTGTCCCATCCCAGTGCCACAATGATATCTGCTATGCCTCACTATCTGCAGTGGACAGACTGCCCCCAGCACTGTTTATCAAAGAGTCTTTTTTTCCTCCATAAGCCATCCTCTACAGGATTTCCATTGGAGGCTGCAGTTTTACATAATTATAGTCTTCATTGAGGGTTTTCTGTGTGCCACGCACTGCACTAAGCATTTTGCACAGATTATCTCCTTAAGCCAAGTAAAATCCTGTGAGGTAGGTATTATGTTCATCTCATTTCACAGATGAGAAAATAGAAGCTTCTAGAGTTACTATCACTGGACAGCAGTCACCACAGCTTTCCAATTCATGCCCTGCAACCAGATGGAATGACTCATCTGGCCCCACACTAAGTCATCATTTCTGAACAGGCCACCTGTAAATCTGCCTCCCTGTATCCAGAACATTCTGTTCCTTGGACACTAGAGCTTCCATCCTTATTCCCCCTGTGCCCCATCATAATGCCAGCTGCCTGTTAATATCTGGCAAGACTTCTCCTTGCCCTAGTAGGACAGAGGCCACTGCTTT
>NW_016107928.1:181835-185028 GCF_001604975.1 Cebus imitator | reverse complement strand
TAGCTGGGACTACAGGTGCGTGCCACCACACATGGCTATTTTTTGTATTTTTAGGAGAGATGGGGTTTCACTATGTTGGCCAGGCTGGTCTCGAACTCCTGACCTCAGGTGATCTGCCCGCCTCGGCATCCCAAAGTGCTGGGATTACAGGTGTGAGCATAAATCACAGCTGAGCCCGGCCTTCAACAGCCCACTTCAGCTTTAAGGGAGGCCTATGGGATACCCTACAATATGGCCAACAGACATTAGGCTCCAAGGGACATACTCAGAGAAAAGGGCCCAAGGCTCTCCTCCCTCTGCCCCCAGCTGCTTCAACTCTCCTGGTTGGGAAACAAGTGTGGCTCACGCCTGTAATCCCACCACTTTGGGAGGCTGAGTCAGGCAGATCATGAGGTCAGGAGTTCGAGATCAGCCTGACCAACATGGTGAAACCCCGTCTCTACTAATAATACAAAATTGCCAGGAGTGGTGGTGTGTACCTGTAATCCCAGTTACTCAGGAGGCTGAGGCAAGAGAATCGCTTGAACCTGGGAGGCGGAGGTTGCAGTGAGCTTAGATCGTGCCATTGCACTCCAGCCAGGGCGACAGAGTGAGACTTCATCTCAAATACAATAAAAATTAGCCAGGCATGGTGGCACACATCAGTAGTCCCAGCTACTTGGGAAGCTGAGGAGGGAGGATCTCTTGAACCCGGGATGCAGAGGTTGCAGTGAGCCAAGATCGTGCCACTGCACTACAGCCTGGGCAACTGAGTGAGATACTGTCTCAAAACAAACAAGCAACAACAACAACAACAAAAAGAAAGCAAAGGAGAGCTGGCAAACTTGACTTCATCATCTCAGCAGTTTACCCATGGCTTCTCTCCAGAAACCGTGTGGATGGGGCTGGTGCATATCTCCCTCTCCATTGCTGTGGTGGTGTCTGCCTCTTCAGCTTGGTCACTGGGCTCCCAGCATGCCCCACTTCTTTCCTAGAACCCCCTCCTGATGGCCCTGCCCCATACCTGGCATGCCCAGTGATAATCTCAGGGCCCAGGGGACCTTGCCCTGAGTCATGGTCTCCTAACTTCATTCCCACCTCTGACTGGCTTAAATAAGGTTGTAGGGGAAGAAGCCAGACTCTCTCCACAAAAGATGCTGTAGACCCCGTCCGGGGATGGGGCCTGTCTTCCCACAAAAGCACTATCTATGGCCGTAGTAGTACTGCATCTGACAAGTTGCTTCAAAAATGAGCCTGGATCTTGAGAAGCACCGGAGACTGTCCAGAAGGTTCTTCTTTTTTTTTTTTTTTTTTTTTTAGATGCAGTCTCTCGCCTCGACTGGAGTGCAGTGGCGCAATATCGGCTCACTGCAACCTCTGCCTCCCAGGTTCAAGGGATTCTCCTGCCTCAGCCTCTCGAGTAGCTAGGATTACAGGTGCCTGCCACCACGCCTGGCTAATTTTTTGTATTTTTAGTAGAGATGGGATTTCACTATGTTGGCCAGGCTGGTCTCGAATGCCTGCCTTCATGATCCACCCACCCTGGCCTCCCAAAGTGCTGGGATTACAGATGTGAGCCACAGCGCCCGGCCGTCCAGAAGGTTCTTTATCGTAGTCTTTTCCTCCCCGGGCCTGGGTGGGTCTACAGCATGGGCTTCCCCAGGCAGTAAAGGGAGCTCCAAATCCACTATTGCCCTTGGCTCAAGGCTAAATGGCCCTGCCCTGGGCCCCACGCTTTGGAGGCTGCCACACGTCACAAAAGCATGCAGAGTACGTGTAGCAGAGATTGCCCGGCACCTCTGCTGTTTTGGGATCCAACGGTCAGTTTTCCCTATAACCCTGAGCTATGCCCTTCTCGGGATAGCCACGAGAAGGAACGAACGCTGTGCAGACCACTCAGGGAAATACTGCACAGCAGTTGCCTTGTGTTCTTGAAACAAAAGGCAGCTATTTATGGATGCTGTGAAAGTCTGTGGGCTGTGCCTCCGCAGATCTTGGAAATGACCCATAATTCAGAGTGCGGGGGAGGATTTCAGCTGCAGAAGGCTTAGGTGAAAGGAAAGACAAATTAAGTTGTCAAACCCTTCCTTTCAGATAGCATGAATGTGAGAGATTCACACATAACCAAATACCATTTCCCACTGGTGCTGTGTGTCCATATTCTTGCTTCTACTTGTGTTCCAATTTTATGGTTCTAAAGGTACCATATGGTAGCTAAGCAACACTGTAAGACATTAAACATTTCATATTTCTTAGATATATATATGTGCATGTTATACACACACACACACACACACACTCCCACACTCCTAATATACAGGGAGCATAATATCAGTTATTTACAATGGAGCCTGAATGGACATTGAACACTGATAAATACAAAAATTCATATATTTATAAAAACATGTGGCCAGATGCAGTGGCTCACGCCTGTAATCCCAGCACTTTGGGATGCCAAGGTGGGCAGATCACGAGATCAGGAGATCGAGACCAGCCTGGCCAACATGGTGAAACCCCGTCTCTACTAAAAATACAAAAATTAGCTGGACGTGGTGGCGCATGCCTGTAACCTCAGCTACTCGGGAGGCTGAGGCAGGAGAATTGCTTGAACCCAGGAAGTCAGAGGTTGCAGTGAGCTGAGATCGTGCTATTGCACTCTAGCCTTGCGACAGAGAGAGGCTCTGTCTCAAAAAATACAAAAACAAACAAACAAACAAAAACACATAGGTCGGGCTCAGTGGCTCATGCCTGTAATCCCAGCACTCTGGGAGTCCAAGGTGGGAGAATCACCTGAGATTGGGAGTTCGAGACCAGCCTGACTGTCTACTAAAAATACAAAATTAGCTGGGTGCAGTGGCGCATGTCTGTAATCCTAGCTACTTGGGAGGCTGAGGCAGGAGAATTGCTTGAACCTGGGAGGCAGAGGTTGCAGTGATCTGAGATTGCGCCATTGCACTTCAGCCTGGGCACAGTGGCTCACTCCTGTAATCCCAGCACTTTGGGAGGCTGAAGTGGGCAGATCACGAGGTCAGGAGATCGAGACCAGCCTGGCTAACATGGTAAAACCCCGTCTCTAGTAAAAATACAAAAAATTAGCCGGGAGTGCTGGCATGCACCTGTAGTCCTAGCTACTTGGGAGGCTGAGGCAGGAGAATCACTTGAACCTGGGAGGCAGAGGTTGCAGTGAGCCGAGATGGCACCACCGCACTCCAGC
>NW_016107928.1:178587-181480 GCF_001604975.1 Cebus imitator | reverse complement strand
TGTTGACCAGGATGGTCTCGATCTCTTGACCTCGTGATCCACCCGCCTCGGCCTCCCAAAGTGCTGGGATTACAGCCTTGAGCCACCGCGCCCGGCCCGGTCATTTTTACTTTAAATTTCGATGTATACATTTTAAGTAATTAGATATTACATGAGGCCTTGCAAATGTGGGCCTGGGCCAGGCCTTGACCTTGTGCTCCAAGCCAAGCCGTAAGGCAGCCCTGGATAATTTCTCTTTCTTCCTTGTTTTTTTGAGATGGTTGCCCAGGTTCAAGTACAGTGGGGTGATCTCGGCTCACTGCAACCTCTGTCTCCCAGGTTCAAGTGATTCTCCTGTCTCAGCCTCCTGAGTAGCTGGGATTACAGGCGTGCGCCACCACACCTGGCTAATTTTTTGTATTTTTAGTAGAGACAGGGTTTCACCATGTTGGCCAGCCTGGTCTCTAGCTCTACACCTTGTGATCCACCTGCCTGGGCTTCCCAAAGTGCTGGGATACAGGCGTGAGCCACCTCGCCCAGCCAAACCACTTTCTCTAAAGCTCAAGGCTCGGTCTAGCCATTGTACTTTGAAAATGCCACTGTTTCCTCCTTTCTTTTTTTTTTTTTTTTTGCTGATATTAATTATGAACACAGATTACTTGATTAATTACAATCCTAAAAAACTTTCTATTGTTTATAACTCTTCTTGTTGGGATTCATTCATATGAACCCCAATAAACTTTAAGAAAATTGATCCAGTTATTCAATGACTATTTACTGAGTGCCTACAAAGTGCCAGGCACAGTTCTGGGAGCTGGGGCGACAGCAGCAAAGCTTTAGTTCTCTGAAATAAAATATTTATAGTTCTATCTGAAAAAGATCCAGAGAGGACTGTAGGATGAAGCCAAAGGGAAGATGGTTGGAAATGAGGAGAACCAGGAATAGGAGGTTGATTTAACTCTGAATTGATTTGGGATTAGTTCATTTTATCTTATACCTAAGTCTCACTACCTATGAAACAATTTCAGTATGGTATACATAAGTTTATGCAACAAACCATATTTTAAATGGATAATTAGTAATGTTAAAATGAAATGGAATAATTTTTGAAATAGGTTTCTGGGACATAGTGTGACTGCCCAAGGGGCTCACCTTGCCAGCTGCTAGACAGAGCAGATTCATCAAGACCGGGGAATTGCAATAGAGAAAGAGTAATTCACGCAGAGCCGGCTGTGTGGGAGACCGGAGTTTTATTACTACTCAAATCAGTCTCCCTGAGCATTCGGGGAGCAGAGGCTTTAAGGATAACTTGGTGGGTGTGTGGGGAGACAGTGAGCCAGGAATGCGGATTGGTCAGAGATGAAATCATAGGGAGTCAAAGCTGTCTTCTCGCACTGAGTAAGTTCCTGAGTGGGGGCCACATGATCTGTCGAGCCAGTTTGTCGATGTTGATGGTGCCTTAGGAGCAGTTTAGGGAGAGTCAGAATCTTGTAACCTCCAACTTAGAAGCAAGATGGAGTCAGTTAAGTTAGATCTCTTTCATTATCTCAATCATAATTTTGCAAAGGTGGTTTCAATAGGAATACTTGTGTTTAAAAATACATTTAAGAAAAGCTATGGGCCGGGCGTGGTGCCTCATGCCGGCAATCCCAGCTCTTTGGGAGACCAAGGCGGGCAGATCACCTGAGGTCAGGAGTTCGAGACCAGCCTGCCCAACATGGTGAAACACTGTCTCTACTAAAAAAAAAAAAAAAAAAAAATTAGCTGGGCATGGTAGTGCATGGCTGTAACTCCAGCTACTAGGGAGGCTGAGGCAGAATTGCTTGCACCCAGAAGGCAGAGGTTTCAGTGAGCCGAGATCACGCCACTGCACTCCAGCCTGGGCGACAGAGCAAGACTCTGTCTCAAATAAATAAATAAATAAAAGCTTCAAGAGTCCAGGTGCAATGGCTCATGCCTGTAATTCCAGCACTTTGGGAGGCTGAGGCAGGTGGATCACTTGAGGCCAAGAGTTTGAGACCAGCCTGGCCAACATGGTGAAATCCCGTCTCTGTTAAAAATACAAAAATTAGCCGTGTGTCGTGGCATGCGCCTGTAATCCCAGCTACTTGGGAAGCTGAGGTGCAAGAATCTCTTGAACCTAGGAAGTGGAGGTTGCAGTGAGCTGAGATCGCACCACTGTACTTCAGGGCGACAGATCGAGACACCATCTCAAAACAAAACAAAACAAAACTTCAAGAATAATCAAAATCAGCTTCCTTCACAGGCTCACAGGATAGAAGATCAGAAGTCACCCTCCTTAAGTGAGAAGTCCTCTGCAGATTTTGCATTGGTAGGCAATCTCAGCTTCTTGCACAGAGAAGGTTCTAGAATCTCCCTAAGCATAGGGGTGGGGGCAGGGGATGAGATGGGGCACACCCTTATGAAGTGGAGAACTTGCTAGCTGCTGAAATAGAATAGAGTTCAGAGCTGAAAAGGGCAGGCAGGGTGGAGACACCCAGCTAGCAGGAAGAACAAAGTTCAGTCCAAGCCCAATGCCCCTTCCTGGCCAGCTGCCAAGCTGCTAGCTCTGGCATTCTAAACTTTAATATTTAGTAAAAGGGTCTCAAATTGAAGAGAGAGCATCTCTTCTGTTGGAGGAGTGAAAAATGATGTTATCCAGACAGGCCGAGGTTAGCAACCCCCTCCCTGTCCTTACTTGGTGGCAGGAAAGAGACAAATGAAGGTCTCAAACATGGGCACCTTGCTACCTTCCTGCACGCTTTGGGTCAGGTTTGGCTAAGCTGTCATTAGCTGTTTCCTGGTTGACATTCAGCTGTAGCCATGGTGGCACTTCCTACAAAAGCACCGATTTTTTCTCTTGTTTGTAGAACCGGGGCGAAACTTGGTAAACTTACTCTTCCTAAAGGTCTGG
>NW_016107928.1:172129-178445 GCF_001604975.1 Cebus imitator | reverse complement strand
AAGTCTCGCTCTGTGGCCCAGGCTGGAGTGCAATGGCGCAATCTTGGCTCGCTGCAACCTCTGCCTCCCGGGTTCAAGCAATTCTCCTGCCTTAGCCTCCCAAGTAGCTGGGCACCCACCACCACGCCTAGCTAATTTTTTGTATTTTTATTTTTAATTTTAATTTAATTTTTGAGACACAGTCTCACTCTTGTTGCCCAGGCTGGAGTGCAATGGCATAGTCTCTGCTCACTGCAACCTCCACCTCCCAGGTTCAAGTGATCCTCCTGCCTCAGCCTCCCAAGGAGCTGGCATTATAGGTGCCTGCCACCATGCCCAGCTAATTTGTTTTTTGAGATGGAGTTTCGCTCCTGTTGGCCAGGCTGGATTGCAATGGCACAATCACAGCTCACCACAACCTTCGCCTCCTAGGTTCAAGTGATTCTCCTGCCTCAGCCTCCCGAGTAGCTGGGATTACAGGCATGTGCCACCATGCCCAGCTATTTTTTGTATTTTAGTAGAGACGGGATTTTTTCATATTGGTCAGGCTGGTCTCGAACTCTCGACTTCAGGTGATCCTTCCACCTCGGCCTCCCAAAGTGCTGGGATTATAGGGGTGAGCCACTGTGCCTAGCCTAATTTTTTGTGTTTTTAGTAGAGACAGAGTTTTGCCGTGTTAGCCAGGCTGGCCTCGAACTCCTGAGCTCAGCCTTGGCCTCCCAAAGTGCTGGGATTATAGGCATTAGCCACCGTGTCCAGCCTTGAATTCATTTTGACATGATCAAGTTCCCATAGCCAGTATTGCTCTTAGATCTGGGCCAGAGGCTGGGCCATGCATTTCAAAGAGCCCACATGTCACAAACATACACCAAAACGCGTTTATAGATAAACACATGGGCATGCTAGTCTCAGGATCAAGTAGTCCGCAGAGGTCCAGCCTGGCCCATGACTGGCTCCAGGAAAACACTTCTCCACAGGTCTTGTTCTATGTCCTTCAAGCAAAAGGTGACCATGGCCAGATGATGTGGAGATTTGTGAACTGTGCCGGTGAAGACGCCAGAGGTAGACAACGCCTTAGAATGTGAGGAGGAATTTCTGCTATGTGGAAGTGCTTGGTGAGAGAAAAGACAACACTGACCCTGTCAGCTCCTTCCTCTTAGATCCTTAGTTGGTGCTTCTCCCAGTGATTCTGAGCAACCATTTTTTCACTTCTCTTAGAATCTCAATTCATGGGCTAGGTGCAGTGGCTAACGCCTGTAATCCTGGCACTTTGGGAGGCTGAGGCTGGTGGATCACGAGGTCAGGAGTTTGAGAACAGCCTGGCCAATAGGGTGAAACCCCGTCTCTACTAAAAATACAGAAATGATCTGGGTGTGGTGGCTCGTGCCTGTAATCTCAGCTACTCAGGAGGCTGAGGCAGGAGAATCGCTTGAACCTGGGAGGTGGAGGTTGGAGTGAGCTGAGACAGCAACTACTGCACTCCAGCCTGGGTGACAGAGGGAGACTCTGTCTCAAATAAACAAAAAAACCGAAGGCTGGCACGGTGGCTGACACCTGTAATCCCAGCACATTGGGAAGATGGGGCGGGTGGATCGTGAGGTCAGGAGTTCGAGACCAGCCTGGCCAATATGGTGAAACCCTGTCTCTACTGAAAATACAAAAAATTAGCAAGGCATGGTGGTGGGCACCTGTAGTCCCAGCTACTTGGGAAGCTGAGACAGAAGAATCATTTGAACCCGGGAGGTAGAGGTTGCAGTGAGCAGAGATTGCACCACTGCACTCCAGCCTAGGTGACAGAGTGAGACTCTGTCTCAAAAAATGTTTTTCTGATATCTGTTTTATATTTGCTATTTAATTACAATTTTTATTGTAATAAGATACACATAAGATTTACCATCTTAATCACTTTAAGTGTACAGTTCAATGGTGGTACACTCCATGGTTTAACCATCTGCACCATCAATCTCTAGAACTCTTTTCATCTGGCAAAACTGAAACTCTGTACCCGTGAGACCAAGTGTCTGACCCCCCGGGCCACAGACCAGTGCCAGTCTGTGGTCTGTTAGGAAGTGGGCCGCATAGCAGGATGTGAACAGCGGGCAATCGAGCATTGCCGCCCTAACCCCTTTTAGATCCGCGGCAGCATTAGATTCTCACAGGAGCGCAAATCCGATTGTGAACTGCATATGTGAGGGATCTAGGCTGCGCGCTCCCTTTGAGAATCTAATGCCTGATAATCTGAGGTGGAACAGTCTCATCCTGAAGCCATCCTCTAACCCATCTGTGGGAAATTTGTCTTCCATGAAAACAGTACCTGGTGCCCAACATTTGGGGACTGGGGCATTAGACAATAACTCCTCATTTCCCTCTACCCCCAGCCCCTGGAAACCACTGCCATTTACTTTTGATACATAACTTTGAATCTTTTCTTTTCTTTTTTTTTCTTTTCTTTTGAGATGGAGTCTTGCTCTGTTGCCCTGGCTGGAGTGCAATGGCACAATCTCGGCTCACTGTAACCTCCACCTCCTGGGTTCAAGCAATTCTCCTGCCTTAGCCTCCTGAGTAGCTGGGATTACAGGCGTGCACCACTATGCCCGGCTAATTTTTTATATTTTTAGTAAAGACAGGGTTTCACCATGTTGGCCAGGCTGGACTCGAACTCCTGACCTTGTGATTTTGCCCGCCTCAGCCTCCCAAACTGCTGGGATTGTAGGTGTGAGCCACCGTGCCATGCCCTATTTTGAATATTTTCAAAGGGAATTTGTTTTTGAGACAAGATCTCGCTCTGCCACCCAGGTTGAGTGCAGTGGCATGATCACGGCTCAGTGTAGCCTCCACCTCTCAGGTTCAAGGAATCCTCCCACCTCAGCCTCCCAAGTAGCGGAGACTACAGGCAGCGCCACCGTGCCTGGCTAATTTTTAAAGTTTCCCCTAGAGATAGGGTCTCTCGCTATGTTGCCCAGGCTGGTCTTGAACTCCTGGCATCAAGTGATCCTCCTTCCTTAGTCTCCCAAAGTGCTGGAATTACACACATGAGCCACCACACCAAGTCGAAAATATATATATTTTTTGAGACTAAGTCTCACTCTGTTGCCCAGGCTGGAGTGCAGTGGCATAATCTTGGCTCACTGCAATCTCTGCCTCCTGGGTTCAAGCGATTCTCCTTCCTCGGCCTCCTGAGTAGCTGGGATTACAGGTGGGCACCACCACACCTGGCTAATTTTTGTATTTTAGTAGAGACAGAATTTCATCATGTTGGTCAGGCTGGTCTCCAACTCTTGACCTAGTCATCCGCCTGCCTTGGCCTCCCAAAGTGCTGGGATTGCAGGTGTGAGACACTGCACCCACTCACCAAATTATTTTGCAAATAAAAAATGAAAATATTTTGATTTTTCCTACCTGCTGTATTATTATTATTATTATTATTTTGAGACAGAGTCTTGCTTTGTTGCCCAGGCTGGAGTGCAGTGGCACAGTCTCGGCTCACTGCAACCTCCGCCTCCCAGGTTCAAGCGATTCTCGTGCCTTAGCCACCTGAATAGCTGGGATTACAGGCACATGCCACCATGTCCAGCCTATTTTTGTATTTTTAGTAGAGATGGGGTTTTGCCATGTTGGCCAGGCTGGTCTCAAACTTTTAACCTCAGGTGATCTGCCCACCTTGGCCTCCCAAAGTGCTGGGATTATAGGCATGAGTCACCTTGACCAGCCCCTACCTGCTTTAATTTAAATTTTGGATGTAAATATACTTAAAATGTGTCCAATTTTAATAAAATTTAAATTTTATTTTAAAATCCTTTAATTATTATGACCAAATTAGAAATTATGTGAAATTTTTATTGTAGTAGCATAATTTTGATTGTGTAAAATAAAGACAATAAAATAAGCTTTATGGACTACATATGCTAATATGTGAATTATCTATGTCTTTATTACTTATCCAAACTTCTAGAATAAACAGAGATGCACAAACATAGCTGATTTCAGTAGTCTTTAGATATATGCTCTCAATCTTGTCATTGTGGAAGTGTATGTGTTAAGATAGGAGAATGGAACATATTTTATTTAAAAATTTGTTAGTTCGGAGTATAACTTAAAATCTTAAAGGCAGGGCATGGTGGCTTATGCCTGTAATCCCAGCACTTTGAGAGGCTGAGGCGGGTAGATCACTTGAGGCCAGGAGTTTGAGACCAGCCTGGTCAACATCATGAAACACCGTCTCTACTAAAAATACAAAAATTAGCCGGGTGTGGTAACAGGCACCTGTAATTCCAGCTACTCGGGAGGCTAAGGCAGGAGAATTGCTTGATCCAAGAAGGCAGAGTTTGCAGTGAGCTGAGATCGCACCACTGCACTCCAGCCTGGGCCACAGAACGAGACTCCATCTCGAAAAATAAATAAATTTTTAAAAATCTGCGGGGCGCGGTGGCTCACGCCTATAATCCCAGCATTTTGGGAGGCCGAGGTGGGCAGATCATTTGAGGTCAGGAGTTTGAGACCAGCCTGGCCAACAAGGTAAAACCCCATCTCTACTAAAAATACAAAAATTATCCGAGTGTTGTGTTGCATGCCTGTAATCCCAGCTACTCAGGAGGCCGAGGCGAAAGAATCACTTGAACCTGGAAGGCGGAGGTTGCAGTGAGCTGAGATCGCACCACTGCACTCCAGCCTGGGTGACAGAGTAAGACTCCGTCTCAAAAAAAAAACAAAAAACAACTTTCGATATGTGGGCATAGGGCCTACTTTTGTACTCCTGTCCTGGACAGTTTACAATTGCCAGATTGAGCAAATAAAAATACAGATGTTTCAGTTAAATTTGACTTTCAAATAAACAAGGCATACCTTTTCTAGTGTTAGCATATTTCATGTAATACTTGAAATATACTAAAAAGTTACTTATCTGAAATTCAAATTTACTGGGCATCCTCGAATTTATCTGGAAATCTTACCCAGATTCTTCAAATGTAAGGAGCAGACTTGCCTGCAGTCTGCTCTAATCTGCTTAGAATTCTTACTGTAATTCAAATTTGTGTAACCTGCTAGAGTTTTTTTTTGTTTTAAGGCTTAAAGTTTTTTAAAGTCTTCATTGCAAAGTACAAAACAGAGAAGTGTCCAAAACTTACATGTGTGGTTTAACAGATGTTTCTAGAGTGAGCACCCACATCAGCAACAATCAAACGAAGAAATACATCGCCCACACCTTGGAAATCCCCCAGGTATCCCTCTTGATCACAGTTCCCATTTTCCTTTAAAAATAATACATCTCTTGACATTTTTTTTTTTTTTTTTTTTGAGATGGAGTTTCACTCTTGTTGCCCAGGCTGGAGTGCAATGGCTCAATCTCAGCTCACTGCAACCTCTGACTCCTGGGTTCAAGCGATTCTCCTGCCTCAGCCTCCTGAGTAGCTGGGATTACAGGCATGCACCACCACGCCTGGCTAACTTTGTATTTTTAGTAGAGGTGGGGTTTCTCCACGTTGGTCAGGCTGGTCTCGAACTCTCGATCTCAGGTGATCTGCTGGCCTTGGCCTCCCAAAGTGCTGGGATTACAGGCATGAGACACCGCGCTTGGTATCTCTTGACTTTTACTGTAATCATTTCGTTGCTTTTCTTTATACTTTAGCTACTCATGTCTGCATTTTTTTGTGTTTGAGTTTTAGAGAAATAAGTCATACTGTATGTATTTTGGGGGGAGGTCTAAACACTATATGTTGTGTGTTGTAGTTTGTTCACTCTCATTGTAGTATAGTATTCCACGTTACGGATACTGCATAATTTTTTTTAAGAGACGAGGTCTTGCTCTGTCACTCAGGCTGGAGTGCAATGCTGTGATTATAGTTCACTGCAGCGTTGAAATCCTGGGCTCAAGCAATCCTCCTGCCTCCGCCTCCTGAGTAGCTGGGACTGCAGGTGCACACCACCTCGTCCAGCAGACATTACATAATTTATTGATCCTTTCTTCTGTTGATGGACAGTTAAGCTATTTTCAGTTTGGAGCACCTAGAAATAATGCAACCATGACTCATGACTGTTTTTGTTTTGTTTTTTGAGACGGAGTCTTGTTCTGTCACCAGGCTGGAGTACAGTGGCACAATCTTGGTTCACTGCAACCTCCGCCTCCCGGGTTCAAGCAATTCCGCTGCCTCAGCCTCTCGAATAGCTGGGACCACAGGCACGTGCCACCACTCCAGGCTAATTTTTTGTATTTTAGTAGAGACAGGGTTTCACCTTGTTGGCCAGCATGGTCTTGATCTCCTGACCTCGTGATCCACCTGCCTTGGCCTCCCAAAGTGCTGGGATTACAGGCATGAGCCACTGTGCCTGGCCTGTTTTTTTT
>NW_016107928.1:168066-171339 GCF_001604975.1 Cebus imitator | reverse complement strand
AAAAAAAAAAAGTCTGTTCTTAAGAGACACACAAATGAAAATAAAAATGAAAAATTCTAGATTTCATCTTACCTAATTCAATGCACAAACTTTTTAAAGTTTAAACCAGAAAACAGTGTCATTTTTATGTATCCATGAGAATATACATTTCCATCCCCTTTTGCTTCTTTTACTTAAGTTTAGGTAGCTTATACTTTTAGTTTGCAGATTTCTGAAGTTCCCAGTCTTAGGAAAAGTCGAATACAAAGTAGTCATCCTCAATTTTCTTGGTTTTCCTTTTATCTTGCCAGTTTTGTGGCATCTACTTGCTTGTTACATCAACTCAGCTGAATTCGCCTATAATTATAGTGTCTATGTGCAGGAAACAAGACTTGAAGACGAGGCAGAAACAGCTCCTGCTGACCCAGATCAATTTTTTCCAAGTGAAATCTCTGCAATTAGGCCAGTAATGGTATTTTCCTGGAGAAAGAATTGAGTGCATTTAGGAAAAGAGTTTTAAAGCTCAACATGCACGTCTCTGGGGGCAATTCAGATGCAAGATAATTGAAGAGTTTGTTTCAGTACTTACCCCTTTCTGTAAGAAGCTTATTTTCAGTAACACCACCCCTGTCTTTCGGGAGGGGGAGCTCCCCTCAAGAGGGAGGAATAGAAAAGTTTAGAAAGAAACACAGAGGATTAAAATATAGATATGGAAAAGCCTTTTGAAACAAGTTCCAAAACTCAGAATCCACAAAGCAAAAAAACTGGTAGCTTTGATTACATAAAATTTAAAATGTCTATATGACTGAAAAGTACCATAACTAAAGACAGAAGATAAATGCAGGGCGGACGGGTGGCTCATGCCTGTAATACCAGCACTTTGGGAGGTCGAGGCGGGCGGATCATGAGGTCAAGAGATCGAGACCATCCTGGCCATCATGATCAAACCCTGTCTGTACTAAAAATACAAAAATTAGCTGGGTGTAGTGGCGTGTGCCTGTAGTCCCAGCTACTTGGGAGGCTGAGGCAGGAGAATCGTTTGAACCCAGGAGGCAGAGGTTGCAGTNAAAAAAGAAAGAAATACACATGATAATATATAGACCAGTTTCTTGAGTCTACAAAGAGCTCTTTAATGAGAAAAAAGACCAATAACCCAGCAGAAAATGGGCAAAAAGTCAGGGACCAGTAATTTACAAAATAAACAAATACAAGTGGCTAACAAACATGTGATAAGATGCTAGATATAATTCCTAACTAAATAAATGCAAATTAAAACTGTCTTAGTTTGTCTGGGCATAGTGGTTCACGCCTCTATACTAGCACTTTGGGAGGACAAGGCGGGTGTATCACTTGAGGCCAGGAGTTCAAGACCAGCCTGGCCAACATGGCAAAACTTGATCTGTACTAAGAAAAAAAACCCCATCAATTAGCTGGGTGTGGTGGTACACGCCTGTAATCCCAGCTACTCGGGAGGCTTAGGCGGGAGAATCGCTTGAACCTGGGAAGTGGAGGTTTCAGTGTGCCGAGATTGCACTGTTACAGTCCAGCTTGGGTAACAGAGCAAGACCCTGTCTCAAACAACCAACCAACCAAACCAAACAAAGAAACCGTCTTTGTTTGTGCAATGATCAGAGAATTAAAATAACTGGGGGTGGTGGTGCATCCTTGTAGTTCCAGCTACTAGGGAGGCTGAGGCAGGAGAATCATTTGAACCTGGGAGGTGGAGGCTGCAGTGAGCCGAGGTAGCACTACTGCACTCTAGCTGGGGTGACAGAGTGAGACTCTGTCTCAAAAAAAAAAAAAAAAAAAGTGCACAAACTCTTTGACCCAGCAATCCTATTTTGAGGAATTCATCCAAGAGATACACTGAAACAAGTGGTAAGGATTAATGTAAAAGGATGCTCATGTAGCATTGCTTGTATTGTGTAATGATAGAAATTGGTTAAGAAGGCTGGGTGTGGTGGCTCATGCCTATAATCTCAGCACTTTGGAAAGCCAAGGTAGGAGAATCACTTGAGTCCATGAGTTTGAGACCAGTCCAGGCAACATAGTGAGACCTTGTCTCTACCAAAAAAATTTCAATAATTAGCCACGCATGGTAGTGTAAGCCTGTAGTCTCAGCTTCTTGGGAGGCTGAGGCAGGAGGATTGCTTGAGCCCAGGAGGTCAGGGCTGCAGTGAGCCATGATTGTGCCACTGCACTCCAGNTTATCCAGGTGTGGTGGCAGGTGCCTATAATCTCAGCTACTCAGGAGGCTGAGGCAGGAGAATTGCTTGAACCTGGGTGGCAGAGGTTGCAGTGAGCTGAGATGGTGCCTCTGCACTCCAGCTTGGGCAACAGAGCAAGACTGTCTCAAAAAATAAATAAAATAAAATAAAGCTATTCCCAAATGTTCTGCCTCTCTCCTCCCTTTGCACACAGAGTAAGGTTGCACTTTCCCAACTCCTTTGAAGATAGATGAATGTGGCCGTGTGGCTTTTGGCCAGTGATATCTAAAAAGAAGTGTCCCTTCTGGGTTAACACCTTAAGTTCTGATGCATAGCATCTCCTTGTCCCTGGCCCAGTGACTGTGGACACAAATGCTGAGATGGCACCGGGTCTCCAAGTGACTGTGGTGAGCATCGTCCTCTTCCTTGTGCTGACTGGACATGTATTATGAGTGGGAAATAAACATGTACAATTTTAACCCACTGAGATTGCGGATGCTTTCTATTAGATCAGCATATTTTGGCCGATTCTGAGTAATAGAATCCCCACGATAATTGTTAAATGATAAAAACCTAAGTGAAGGAAGATGATCTCATTTGTGTGTATGTGTGTGGGTGTTTATATGCTTAAGAAATTTCTGGAAGAACTCATGAGAAACTTAATAAGGCTTACAACAAAGGAATTGAAAGGAGGCAGAATGGGGAAGGCAATTTCTACTTTTCATGTTATAGCCTTCTGTACTGTCGGATTCTTTTTTAAAAAACTGTGCCCATGGTAAGTTTACATTTAAAACTAGCTAATGTTTTGACAAAAAGATTTCTACAAGAATGTTCATGGCAACCTTATTCATAGTAGCCCCAAAATGGAAATAGCTGGCCGGGTGCAGTGGCTCATGTCTGTAATCCCAGCACTTTGGGAGGCTGAGGCAGGTGGATCACAAGTTCAGGAATTCAAGACCAGCCTGCCGACATGATGAGACTCCATCTCTACTAGAAATACAAAAAAAATTAGCTAGGTGTGGTGGTGTGCACCTGTAATCCCAGCTACTCTGGAGGCTGAGACATGAGAATCGCTTGAACCCGGGAG
>NW_016107928.1:161805-166916 GCF_001604975.1 Cebus imitator | reverse complement strand
AGGTGAAGGGGAGGAAGGCAGCAAATCACACTGCCATGTGTGTACCTATGCAACAATTTTGCATGTTCTTCACATGTACCCCAAAACCTAAAATGCAATAAAATAAATAAATGGAAAAAAAAAAGAATAAACAAATAGAAGGTAGCTATTGGCTGGGTTGTGCTGGCGGTACTGGGCAGAGCTGGGGCAGGCTGGCAGGCGCCTGTGTTGTCCCGGCCTAATGATGCCCTGTTGGCAGCAGTTTCCCAACCCCCATGCCCTGCAACTTCTAGGCAGGGCAGGCCTGGGCACATTTGTGCACTGAAACTTCAAAAGCTCAAAGCCCTGGTATGAGTTCCTGAATAAAACTGGAGCAGGATACACTCTCCTCACATGCCTGACCTTAGCATCTGCTGCTTAGCATTGTGTTAAAAAAAAAAAAAATCTGCATTGGCCAGGCGCGGTGGCTCACACCTGTAATCCCAGCACTTTGGGAGGCCGAGGTGGGCAGATCACCTGAGGTCAGGAGTTCGAGAACAGACTGACCAACATGGAGAAACCCTATCTGTACTAAAAATACAAAATTAGCCAGGTGTAGTGGCACGTGCCTATAATCCCAGCTACTTGGTAGACTGAGGCAGAAGTTGCAGTGAGCCTAGATCACACCATTGCACTCCAGCCTGGGCAACAAAAGCGAAAATCTATTTTTAAAAAAATCTACAGAGAAGTTGTAATGACAGTACAGAGTTGCTATATAGCCGTCATTGTGCTTCCCCTACTGTTAGCATCTTGCGCAGTATCCATGGTACATTCATTGAAATTAAGGAGCCAACAATTGGCACATTACTTTTTTTTTTTTTTTTTGCGATGAAGTCTCACTCTACCACCCAGGCTAGAGTGCATAGCACAATCTTAGCTCACTGCAACCTCCGCTTCCCAGGTTCAAGCGATTCTCCTGCCTCAGCTTCCCAAGTAGCTGGGACTACAGGCATGTACCACCATGTCCAGCTAATTTTTGTATTTTTATTATAGATGAGATTTCGCCATGTTGGCGAGGCTGGTCTTGAACTCCTGACCTCAGGTGATCCTCCGGCCTCGGCCTCCTAAAGTGTTGGGATTACAGGTGTGAGCCACTGCGCCTTGCCTGGCACATTACTTTTAACCAAACAACAGACTGTCCAGATTTCCCCAGCTTTCCCCTTAATGTGATTTTTTTTTTGGTTCTAGGATCCAGGGTGAGCTAGTATTTGCACTTAGAGCATACAGCTTTTTCAAAATTTTCCACTTTCACTTTTTACACTTTTTTACTGAAGTATAACACATGTACAGAAAAATATAATACACATATCAGAGGCTCATTGCTTGGTTATTGGTTTTTTTTTAGAGACAGAGTCTCACTCTGGTGCCCAGGCTGGAGTGCAGTGGCATGATTTCAGCTCACTGCAACCTCTGCCTCCTGGGTTCAAGAGATTCTCCTGCCTCAGCCTCCCAAGTAGCTGGGATTATAGGTATCTGCCACCACATCTAGTTAATTTTTGTATTGTTAGTAGAGATAGGGTTTCACCATGTTGTCCAGAACTGGCTGGGCTTGAACTCCTGGCCTCAAGTGATCCGCCCACCTTGGCCTCACAAAGTGCTGAGATTACAGGCATGAGCCACCAGGCCCAGCCTGGTTATTGTTCACACACCCAGAACAAGAAACAGAACATCCTGACCTTTCATAGTACTGAATAGTTTCGCCTGGTTTTGTCCCTTATGTAAATGGAATCATACAACATGTACTATTGTGGATCTGGCTTTTTTCTTCCCTCACAATCTGTTTGTGAGATTCATTCAGCTATTGCATGTAGTTGTAGTTCATTCATTCTCATTGCTACAAAGCCCAGGTAGCAAACTTTCTGTTCAAGGCCAGATGGTAAATATTTTAGGCTTGTGGGACGTGATTTCTAGCACAACTACTTAACCTGCAATTGTAGGGTGACAGCAGTTATAGACAATACATAAATAAATAAGTGCATCTGTGTTTCAATAAAACTTTACAAAGCAGGCAGCAGGCTGGATTTGGCCTGCAGGCCATAGAATGCTGACCGCTGCAAATTCTATTGTGTCACTATCCACAATTTCTTGCTCCTTTCTACTACTGACATGCATTGGTGTAGTTTTCAGTTTGGGACTATTAAGAACAGTGCTGCTATGAATATTCAAGTGCATGAATTTCTCTTGGGTGTATGCCTAGGAGTGGAATAGATACTGCCAAACAGCTTTCCAACATGATTGTACCAATGTACACTCCCAGCAACTGTGGAGAGGAGTGTTGGTTATTCGATATACTTGTCAACACTTGGTATTGTTTTTTTTTTTTTTTTTTGAAGGAGTCTCACTCTGTTGCCCAGGCTGGAGTGCAGTGGCACAATCTCAGCTCACTGCAACCTCCGCCTCACGGGTTCAAGCAATTCTCCCGCCTCAGCCTTCCGAGTAGCTGGGATTACAGGCGCACGCCACCATGCCCAGCTAATTTTTTGTATTATTAGTAGAGACAGGATCTCACCAAGTTGGCCAGGCTGGTCTTGAACTCCTGACCTCAAGTGATCCGCTGATCTTGGCATTCCAATGTGCTGGGATTATAGGTGTGAGTCACTGTTCCCAACCGGTATTGTCTTTTTAATCTGAGCCATTCTGGTGGGTGTGAAGTGGTATTGCCTTATGGTTTTAATTTGCAACTCCCTGATGACTAATGACATTGAGCAACTTTACATGAGCCTGTTGGCCATTCAGACACTCTCTTTTGTGAAGTGTGCATTCAGGTCATTCATTCCTTTATATTTACAATCAGTGCATGTCTGCCATTTTTCTTGTTTCTTTTACTTTATTTTATATGAACATCGTATAAGTCCGTTTTCATGCTGCTGATAAAGACATACCGGAGACTGGGTAATTTACAAAAGAAAGAGGTTTAATTGGACTTTCAGTTCCTCATGGTTGGGGAGACCTCAGAATCATGGCAGGAGGCAAAAGGCACTTCTTGCATGGTGATGGCAAGAGAGAATGAAGAGGAAGCAAAACCAGAAATCCCTGATAAACCCATCAGATCTTGTGAGACTTACGATCATGAGACTATCATGGGAAAGACTGGTCCCCATGATTCAATTATTTCCCACTGCGTCTCTCACAACACGTGGGAATTCTGGGAGATACAATTCAAGTTGAGATTTGAGTAGGGGCACAGCCAAACCATATCAAACATTTTCATGTTTGTATAGGGTGCACACGTGTCATTACATTTTTTTTCTTAGTTGTCACTCATATTGTAGTATTATGTTGTTTTCATAATTTATTATCAATAGCCTGCTATGAATGCTTTTGTTCAATATAGTTTGTGTGTGTGCATGTGTGTCTGTGTGTGTATGTGTGTGTGGTGGTGAAGCGTTCTTTGGGTTATATTCGCCAGAATAATACTACTGTGTCAAAGAGTTTGAATACTTTTATAATTCTTGTTATATATAATTTTATATGTTGTACTCTGTTTTCATTGTTTAAAAAACAGTCCTGGCAGGGTGGCTCATGCCTGTAATCCCAGCACTTTGGAAGGCTGAGGTGGATGGATAATCTGAGGTCAGGAGTTTGAGACCAGCCTGACTAACATGGTGAAACCCTGTCTCTACTAAAAGTACAAAATTAGCCAGGCGTGGTGGCGCATGCCTGTAATCCCAGCTACCCAGCAGGCTGAGTCAGGAGAATCACTTGAATCCAGGAGGTGGAGGTTGCAGTGAGCCAAGATGGCACCATGGCGCTCTACCTGGGCAACAAAAGTGAAACTCTGTCTCAAAACAAATAAACAAGCAAACAAACAAACATTCTCTGCTGGGTACAGTGGCTCATGCCTATAATCCCAGCACTTTGGGAGGCCAAGGCAGGAGGATCATTTGAGTTCAGGAGTTTAAGACAAGCCTGAGCAACATAGTGAGCCCTTGTCTCTACACAAAAATTAAAAAAGTTTAGCCAGGCATGGTGGTGCATGCCTGTAGTCCCACAGCTCAGGAGGCTAAAGTGGGAAGATCTCTTGAGCACGGGAGGTTGAGGCTACAGTGAGCCAAGATTGTGCCACTGCACTCCAGCCTGGGCAACAGAGTGAGACTTCGTCTAAAAAAAAAAAAAAACAAAAAGCAAAATGAAAATAGCTCAGGTATCCATCTACAGGAGAATATATAAACAAGCTGTAATCTATTCATACAGGGAATCATACAATAGAATACTGTATATGTGACTATGAATACACTATCATGTGAATATGATATATCATACAGAGGAATTCATATAATGTAATACTTGCTATTCAGCGATGAGTATGAACAAAGTACATGCGGATTGCATGGATAATCACACAGATGTAACACTGAGCAAAAGCAACCATCTACAAAAGAAGATGTACAGTTTATTCTTTTTATGTATAGAAACTGGCAAACTAAGGCCGGGCTCGCTGGCTCATTCCTGTAATCCCAGCACTTTGGGAGGCCGAGACAGGCGGATCACAAGGTCAAGAGATCAAGACCATCCTGGCCAACATGGTGAAACCCCGTCTCTACTAAAAATACAAAAATTAGCTGGGCGTGGTGGCGCACACCTGTAGTCCCAGCTACTTGGGAGAGGCTGAGGCAGGAGAATTGCTTGAACCTGGGAGGCAGAGGTTGCAGTGAGCTGAGATTGCACCACTGCACTCCAGCCTGGCGACAGAGCAAGACTCCGTCTCAAAAAAAGAAAAAGGAAAGAAAGAAAAAAGAAACTGGCAAACTAACTTGTGGTGTTGGAAGTCAGGATGGTGATTATCTAAGGGAGTGGCAGGGATTTCACTGGGAATGGGGTCCACTGGCGGGGGGCTGGGGGGCTTTTGGGGTTAGGGCCACGTGGGTCGGGCTCATTTTGAAGGAATTCATGGAGTTGTATCTTATGATGTGTGCCCTTTTCCACATCCAGGTTACACTTCAACGAAAAGTTCAAAATCAAAACTAGTTAATATAAAGAATAAACAGAAGATCAAACACCACATGTTCTCACTCATAGGCAGGTGTTGAACAATGAAAACACATGGACACAGGGAGGGGAGCACTACACACTGGGGTTAGTTGGGGGGACAT
>NW_016107928.1:151251-161654 GCF_001604975.1 Cebus imitator | reverse complement strand
GAGACGGGGTTTCACCACGTTGACCAGGATGGTCTCGATCTCTTGACCTCGTGATCCACCCGCCTCGGCCTCCCAAAGTGCTGGGATTACAGGCTTGAGCCACCGCGCCCGGCCTATACAGTTTTTTTTTGAGACGGAGTCTCACTGTGTCACCTAGGCTGGAGTGCAGTGGTGCAAGCTCAGCTCACTGCAACCTCTGCCTCTTGGGTTCAAGCGATTTTTCTGCCTCAGCCTCCCAAGTAGCTGGGACTATAGGTGCATGCCACCATGCCTAGCTAATTTTTTTGTATTTTTAGTAGAGACGGGTTTCACCATATTGGCCAGGCTGGTCTGGAACTCCTGACCTTGTGATCCACCTGCCTTGGCCTTCCGAAGTGCTGGGATTACAGGCGTGAGCTGCCATGCCCGGGTCAATTACATAGTATTTTCCAATTTAGTTTTTGTCTGTTTTTTTCCAGAAATGGAATATTGAGGGTTCCACTTAAAATCACATTTGTCTTTACTTCTTCTTGCCTTTTTGTCTATTTTCTTTTATGGATTTGTTACAATGGTTTCGTAACACATACATTTAGTATTTTTGATTTTTATAATGTAATATACATTTGAGCATTATGCAATGACCTTGTTTATTTATTGTACCGCCTTTTGCTATGACATGACATCTGCTTTATCTGCTACTAAAATAGTAATCCCAGCTTTTCTTCTGTTCACATAGAATATCCTCCAACATTGCTACTCTCTTTATGATGATTTCAGTTTGTGAGTCTCCTGTTTGCAACAAATTGTTAGATTTTGTTGTAGGCAGTCAGTAGGCTGCCATTTTTTTAAAAATTATTATTTGCCAACTCACTGAGAATTTTTTTTTTTTTTTGAGACAGAGTTTCACTCTCGTTGCCCAGGTTAGAGTGCAATGGCATGATCTCGGCTCACTGCAATCTCCACCTCCCGGGTTCGAGTGATTCTCCTGTCTCAGCCTCCTGAGTAGCTGGGATTACAGATTCACGCCACTACGCCCAGCTGATTTTATTTTTGGTATTTTTAGTAGAAACAGCGTTTCATCATGTTGGCCAGGCTGGTTTTGAACTCCTGACCTCAGGTGATCCACCCAGCTTGGTCTCCCAAAGTGCTAGGATTACAGGCCTGAGCCACCACGCCCGGCCTAATTTTTGTTTTTCTAACCTTTCTATTTATTAGGTTTTCACACAACTGTTTTGTTCCAGTATTGACTCCTGTTCTTAGGATGCTTTGAATTCTCATGTGGAGACGTTAACACTGTGGTTTTTGTGTGTTATTTTTTTTTTTGAGACAAAGTCTCACTCCATCACCTAGGCTGGAGTGCTGCAGTTGGATCTCGGCTAATTGCAACCTCCACCTCCTGAATTCAAGCAATTCTTTGCCTCTACCTCCTGAGTAGCTGGGACTACAGGTGTGTGCCACCATGCCCAGCTAATTTTTGTATTTTTAGTAGAGATGGGGTTTTACCATATTGGCCTGGCTGGTCTCAAACTCCTGACTTTGTGATCCGCCCACCTTGGCCTTTCAAAGTGCTGGGATTACAGGTGTGAGCCACTATGCCCATCTAAAACATGTAGTCTTTAAAACTTTATTCTCTGTTTGTTCTCTGCCCACCCCTATCATCTATGATTACTAGATATTCTCGTTGACATTCAACCTGTAACAATCATTCTAAAAATTTTTTACTGATTTATTCTACTTTTTCTTGTCAAACTTGTCCTTTAGTAATGTTAGAATGTACTGATCTCTCATTTGCATCTTGCTGTTTGCAAACCTCTATTGTCTCGAAATTTTACTTTTGGCTTAAGCTGGATCATCAAAGAGCTGTGTACCTGTGCCCAATCAGGGTGAGCATTTGTGGTAGAACATTTATGGAAACTTGCCTTGGCACTATGCCCTCCACTCATGTTGAAGATGGTAATAAGTAGTCCTATTTAGCTCCTTCTTTATCATAGAGATGGGTTTCAAGGTTTGTTTTTGGTTTTTTAAATATCATAGTGCCTCTGTGTATGTATGTGTGTGGGCCTGGGAGACAAAATTTTCCTTAGTAACAGTGGAATTGTGTAATTAATTGCATGTCCATGTTTTATTTGGCTGTTGGCTATTAAGCATCAAATTTGAAAGTCATCTCTGTTAAATACAATTTATGGAGACCATTGATTGGACTGAGCGCCTGCTCAAAGCCCCAACAGACCAACCCAAAATGGAGTCACTCATGCTGCTGCTATGGAGTCACACATGCTCTTCTGCCATGTGAAGACACAGAGGTTGTCTCTCTCTTGCCCGTCTGCCTTCTGTCATGCAAGGATGCAGCAGGAAAGCCCTTGTTAAGGTGCCTTGATGGCCGGGCATGGTGGCTCACACCTGTAATCTCAGCACTTTGGGAGGCCGAGGTGGGCAAACCACCTGAGGTCGGGAGTTTGAGACCAGCCTGGCCAACATGGTGAAACCCCATCTCTACTAAAAAATACAAAAATTAGCTGGGTGCGGTGGCAGGCAGCTGTAATCCCAGCTACTCAGGAGGCTGAGACAGGAGAATTGCTTGAACCCCAGGAGGTGGAGGTTGCAGTGAGCTGAGATTGTACCATTGTACTCCAGCCTGGGAGACAGGGCAAGNTTGCCCCTTCTGCCATGTGAGGATGTAGTGAGAAGGCACCATCTATGAGGAACGGTCCCTCACCACACATGGAATCTGCTGGCGCCTTGATTTTGGACTTCCCAGCCTCTAGAACTCTGAGAAATAAATTTCTGCTTTTTATAAATGATCCAATCTTAAACTGCCTTAGTCTGTTTTCTGTTGGTATAACAGAATATCTGAGACTAGATTATTATTATTTATATTATTATTAGAGATAGAATTTCCCTCTTGTTGCCCAGGCTGGAGTGCAATGGCATGATCTTGGCTCACTGCAGCCTCTGCCTCTGGGGTTCAAGGGATTCTCCTGCCTCAGCTCCTGGCCTCAGTTGATCCGCCTGCCTTAGCCTCCCAAAGTGCTGGGATTATATGTGTGAGCCATTGCATCCTGCCAAGGCTAGATTATTTATAAAGAACAGAAATTGTCAGGCACGGTGGTTCACACCTGTAATCCCAGCACTTTGGGAGGCTGAGGCAGATGGATCACAAGGTCAGGAGATTGAGACATCTTGGTTAACAAGGTTAAATCCCATCTCTACTAAAAATATTTAAAAAATTAGCTGGGTGTGGTGGTGGGCACCTGTAGTCTCAGCTATTTGGGAGGCTGAGGCAGGAGAATTGCTTGAACATGGGAGGTGGAGGTTGCAGTGAGCTGAGATCCTGCCACTGCACTCCAGCCTGGGCAACAGAGAGAGACTCGGTCTCAAAAAAAAAATTAATTTTTTATAGTTCCGAAAGCTGGGAAGTCCATCTGGTCAACTTCTGGTGAGGGCCTTGGGTTGTGTCATGACATGGTAGAAGGTATTATAGGGCGAGAGGGGCTCTGGGAGCCAAACTGGCTTTTATAACACATCCACTCTTGTAATAACCAAACCATTCTTGTGATAAACCATCAATCGATTAATCCAACTATCCCTAAAAGACCCAACTTTTTTTTTTTCTTTTTTTTGATACATGGTCTTACTCTGCCGCCCAGGCTGGAGTGTAGTGGCACAATCTTGGCTCACTGCAACCTCTGCTTCCCAGGTCCAGGCGATTCTTATGCCTCAGCCTCCCTAGTAACTGGGAGTACAGGTGCATGCCACCACACCTGGCTAATTTTTGTATTTTTTGGTAGAGACTGGGTTTCACCAAGTTGGCCAGGCTTGTCTTGAACTCTTGGCCTCCCAAACTGCTGGGATTACAGGCGTGAGCCACCGCACATGGCCAAGGCCCACTTCATTTTTTTGAGATGAAACCTCACTCTGTCATCCAGGTTGGAGTGCAGTGGCGCCATCTTGGCTCACTGTAACCTCTGCCTTCTGGGTTCAAGCAATTCTCCTGCCACTATGCCCACCTAATTTTTTTTGTATTTTTAATAAAGACGGAGTTTCACCATGTTGGCCAGGCTGGTCTCGAACTCCTGACCTCGTGATTTGCCTGCCTCAGCCTTCCAAAATGCTGGGATTACAGGCATGAGCCACCACGCCTGGCCGTCCCACTTCTTAATACTGTTGCATTGGAAATTAAGATTCAACATGAGTTTCAGAGGGGACAAACATTCAAACCATAGCACAAGTATTCTGTTACAGCAGCACAAAATGGACAAAGGCATCCTGTCTGCTTTCACCCGCACAAGTAAAGTCACCTGAAGTAACCCGATGTTAACGAATATGATTTTTGCATCATGCTGTTTCCTTTTTCCTGCTGGGTCTGCCTTACAAAAGCTGATTAGTCTGCCAAGATCAGCAAAGCTCGTTCTATTTTGTACACAGGATACTACCCAATTCATGAATCATGAATAAAAACCAATTAGATCTTACTCAGTTTCTTGAAACTTTGCTCTTTGACACCTCTAAAAACAGTACATGTCCATCATCCTCCGCAAACTAACACAGGAACAGAAAACCAAACACCGCATGTTCTTACTCATAAGTGGGAGCTGAACACTGAGAACACATGGACACAGAGAGGGGAACAAGACACACCCGGGCCTGTTGTGGGCTGGGGGGTGAGGGGAGGGAACTTAGAGGATGGGCCAATAGGTGCAGCAAACCACCATGGCACACGTATACTCATGTAACAAACCTGCAAGTCTTGCACATATATCCCGTTTTCTTTTTTTAGAAGAAATTTAAAAAAAAGCTCATTGCACCCCCCCAAAAAACAAAACAAAACCAACCAAACAAACAAAAATTGTCTCTTAAAATGTCAAATCCCAGGCCAGGTATGGAGGCTCACCCCTGTAATCGCAGCACTTTGGGAGGTCAAGGTGGCAGATCATGAGGTCATGAGTTCAAGACTAGCCTGACCAACATGGTGAAACCCCGTCTCTACTAAAAATACAAAAAAATTACCCAGGCATGGTGGCAGGCACCTGTAATTCCAGCTACTCAGGAGGCCCAGGTAGGAGAATCTCTTGAACCCGGAAGGCAGAGGTTGCAGTGAGCTAAGATGGCGCTGTTGCACTCCAGCCTGGGTGACAAGAGTGAAACTTTATCTAAAAAATAAAAAATAAAAAGTTAGCATGCTGTTGCTCACCTATAGTCCCAGCTACTTGAGAGGCTGAGGTGGGAGGATCATTTGAGCCCAGGAGTTGGGGGCTGCATTGGGCAGTGATCATACCACTGCACTCAAGCTTGGGTGACACCCTGTCTCAAAAAAATAGGGAGCGAGACCCTGTCTGAAAAAAATAATAAAAATAAAAATTAAAACAATTTAAAAGGGTCAGGTGTGGCGGCTCATACCTGTAATCCCAGCACATTGGGAGGCCACGGTGGGCAGATCACAAGGTCAGGAGCTCGAGACCAGCCTGACCAACATGGTGAAACCTCAACTCTACTAAAAATACAAAAAAAATTAGCTGGGCATGGTGGTGTGAATCGCTTTAACCTGGGAGGTGGAGGTTGCAGTGAGCTGAGATTTTGCCTCTGCACTCCAGTCTAGATGACAGAGCGAGACTCTGTCTCAAAAAAAAAAAAAAAAAAAAAAAAAAGAAAAAAATAAAAAAAAAAAAAAAAAAAAAAAAAAATTAAAAAGAAAAGAAAAATTGAGGTATTTGTGATAAAGGAGAGGGAGATGGCTTCACAATGTGGCTAGAGGCAGAGCTGAGTAGAAGAGATGCCCAGTGAAGGAACCCTGGTGGGAATGAAGGGTAGGGGGAGATGGAGGGATGGCTGATGGCCATCTACTCTTCTGTTTTAAACTCCCCGGTGCTCTTCTGTGAGGCAGCTCTCCATTGCTGCCTCCAAATCCTCAGTGAAAGTCTGCTAGACATTCATAGCAGCTTTGGTGAGTGGTGTTTAGGGAAATCAAGGAAAGGGAGCTTTATTACATGTCAGGTCTGACATGGAATGGAGAGAAAACAATAGGTGAAATGCGGGTGACAAAGAGTTCTGAGCACACCAGAAACTGGAACTGGAAGTCACTGGGTGAAATGTAAGGTTTTCCTGGGACCCATCCCACTAACCTAGCAGAATATCTGTAGATTCTGGAAAAGGGAAGGGGTTTTCCACTGCAAGGGATTTGAGCTCATTGTATTCAAATTTCAAAGTGCTGCATTATTACTACAACTGAAGTCTGGATTGCCAATGCGCTGGTCAGCTGCTTTCCAGAGGGCTTGGCATTTAATGGCTGGAAAATTGCCCATCAGGTGCCAGGAGACAGGAAACTTGTAGCTCCTCACCTCCTGGTGAGGATTTAAAAGACAAGTACAAGTCCCTGAGAGTCTTTGGAGGCAGTCACATTGATTTTTCCAAACATACAATCTCAGCATTTTATTTCATTACTGCTACCCTCTGGGTTTTTGGTAGGCTTACCAAAAGTATGGCTGCTTTTCATGATCATTTGCTCCATTCACAAAGCAAAAAGATTTCTCTCTCCACAGGCTTTCACTCAGATATGGGGAGTTTGTACTTATTTGGTATGATTTAAAAGCCTAATCAGGAGTTAGTAAGCATTTGGAAACTTTACAGCTTTCACGATGAAAGCAGCGGTGGTGATGACATCACCACTGTTAATTACCTCTTTGCAAGATCTGCCTGAATGGTGAAGAGGTGGGTGTGTCTATGTGGGTATTTAACACGATGATTAAAATATATTAATGATAGTTTTCACTTCTCTAGCATGGTACATCTTACCATCTTCTTTAAAAGTACTTCCACAGGCTTTAATTAGGAAGTAAAACAGCCCCATTTTACAAAAGAGGAAAATGAAATGCTAGAAGGACCTTTGGGGAAAGGCTTTTGGGAGAATAAAGCTGCCTCTCCACGGCTCAGCAGAGAGCTGAACATTTCTCCTTTCCTTCGACCAAAAACTGACATTCAAAGGCTTTAAATGAAGAACACGAATTTGTTCCCACCTTGACACTTCAGACATCTGAGCCAAAAATAGCACATTTTGGGGTCCGTAAGAAATTGCTTATGATGAGCCATCTTCTAAGATTATCTTAACAAGCAAGAAAAAAGATTGCTAATTATCCCACTTTTTATAGGTCATTTTCACTTTCAGATGAAGGAAATACAGGAATGTTGATAGGAATGCATGGGAAGAAATGCAGAGAAAAATAGAAAAATTTCTTTGTACAAAATATATTTAGTTATATATCTGCAAGGAACAAAATGAGGGGCATATTCTTTAAAAGCCATTATGAAAAATTCAAGCATACACAAAAGTGGAGAGACCTTATGTATTCACCCAGTTTTCACTTTGTGCTATTCTTGTTTCAATTCTCCCCTGCCATTCATTTCGTCAGGGCATTTTAAGTAAATTCCAGACATCATTTCACTATAAATACTTTGTGTTTTTTCCTAATGGATAAAAACTTTAAAAAACAGAACCATAACAACATGATCATGCCCAACAGAAAATCAATTCTTTAATGTTATCTTATAATGATTATAATCAGTCTATATTTTGTTTCTACTGATTATTTCAAAATTGTCCAAAAATGGCATTGATTGATGTCTCCTAAGGCCTTTTTTACTTAACGAGTCTCCCTTCCTCCTCCTCTCCCCCATTCCATTAATTTGTTGGAAAAACTGGATCATTTGCCCTGTAGAACTTTCCAGTCTATATTTAGACAATTGTATCTTTGTCTGGCCTCTTTTTTTTTGAGATGGAGTTTTGCTCTTGTTGCCCAGGCTGGAATACAATGGCACGATCTTGGCTCACTGCAACCTCTGCCTCCTGGGTTCAAGTGATTCTCC
The DNA here is from genome assembly GCF_001604975.1 of Cebus imitator. NCBI lineage: Eukaryota > Metazoa > Chordata > Mammalia > Primates > Cebidae > Cebus > Cebus imitator. Next base: position 153,818 of record NW_016107928.1, on the reverse strand, counting down.
TGCCTCAGCCTCCCTAGTAGCTAGAATTACAGGCACCTGCCACCATGCCCGGCTAATTTTGTATTTTTTTTTTAGTAGAGACAGGGTTTCACCATATTGGCCAAGCTCATCTTAAATTGCTGACCTATGGTGATCCACCTGCCCCAGGCCTCCCAAAGTGCTGGGATTACAGGTGTGAGCCACTGTGTCTGGCCTCTCATATTTCTTTAAATGGTAGTTAGGTCTGGAGGTTTGATTAGCCTTGGGTTCTTTTGTTTTGCTTTGTTTAAAAATATGAATACTTCTCCAGTAGTGGTGCTCTGCACTTTCCATCGATTGCCATCCCATTGGGAGCACATGATGTCTGGTTGTGCCATTTTGGGGGCATGTTAAGATTAGTTGGTACAGTCGGCTACAGTGGTGCCTGCTTGTAGTCTCTGCTACTTCCAACATGGTGAAACCCTGTCTCTACTAAAAATACAAAAAATTAGCTGGGTGTGGTGGCGCATGCCTGTAACCCCACCTACTTGGGACGCTGAGGCAGGAGGATTGAACCCAGGAGGCGGAGGTTGCAGTGAGCTAAGATGGTGCCACTGCATTCCAGCCTGGCGACAGAGCAAGACGCTGTCTTAAAAAAAAAAAAAAAAAGGATTGATAGGATCCGTGATGTCATTGCAGCATACTGATTTTCTCATTCTATCATGTCTGTATCGATTAGCTGTGATTCTTTTATAAAGAAAAACTTTCAGCCAGGCTCAGTGGCTCACATCTGTAATCCCAACATTTTGGGAGGCTGAGGCGGGTGGGTCACTTGAGGTCAGGAGTTCAAGACCAGCCTGGCCAACATAGTGAAACCCCGTCTTTGCCAAAAATGCAAAAATCAGCCAGGTGTGGTGGCATGTGCCTGTAATCCCAGCTACTTGGGAGGCTGACGCACAAGAATCCATTGAACCCAGGAGGCAGAGGTTGCAGTGAGCCAAGATCACACCACTGCACTCTAGCCTGGGTGATGAAGCAAGACTGTCACCAAAAAAAAAAAAAAGAAAAGAAAAGAAAGAAAAACTTTCTGCTGGGCATAGTTCATACCTGTAATGCCAGCACTCAGGCAGGAGGATCACATGAGTCTAGGAGTTCAAAACCAGTCTAAGCAACATAGGGAGACAACCATCTCTACAAAAGAACAAAAAGTTAGCCAGGTGTAGTGATGCATACCTGTGGTCCCGGCTACTCAAGAGGCTGAGGTGAGAGGATCGCTTGAGCCCAGGAGGTCAGGGCTGCAGTGAGCTATGATTGAGCCACTGCACTGCAGCCTGGAGGACAAAGTGAGACCCTGTTTTAAAAAAAGAACAAAAAACTTTCCTTTATCAACTACTGTATTTGGTTACCCTGAAATATAGTCCATAAAGCAAAAGCAAGATACATGAGTGAATATTTTCCTTTAGTTAGCACTTTTCAGAATAATCCCCTAGTAACCCTCAGAGTCTATCAATGAGGGTTTGTCTTTTTTTTGAGATGGAGTCTTGCTCTGTCACCAGGCTGGAGTGCGGTGGTGCAATCTAGGCTCACTGCAAGCTCTGCCTCCCAGGTGTTCAAGCAATTCCCCTGCCTCAGCCTTCCGAGTAGCTGGGACTACAGGTGTGCACCATTGTGCCTGGCTAATTTTTTGCATTTTAGTAGAGACAGGGTTTCACCATGTTGGCCAGGATGGTCTCCATCTCTTGACCTCGTGATCTGCCTGTCTCGGCCTCCCAAAGTGCTGGGATTACAGACATAAGCAACCACACCCGGCCAGAGGCTTTGCCTTTTTCTTTAGGTATTATAAACTCATGGACTTAAAAATATGTGTTTAGTTGATTCATTTCAATTCATTACAGTCACTATTCTTTTTCTTTTTTAAAAAATTATTTGTAGAGATGAGGTATTGCTATGTTGCCCATGCTGGTCTCAAACTTCTGGGCTCAAGCGATCCTCCCTCCTTAGCCTCCTGAAGTGTTGGGATTACAGGCAGGAGCCACTGCACCCAGCCTACAGTCACTATTCTTATTGATGCTTGCTCTGCCTTTGGCCAGTGAAACCACTCAACTCTCCATCCACCTAAGTATCTTGGAAGGCTTGTCTTCTGAAATAAGATGTTCCAGGACTATGTTGTGCTTTGTCTGCCTCAGATCTGGAAGGAGTCTTTTGTTCAAGGAGTTCTGGTTCCTTTTACAGTTGACCCTTAAACAAAGCAGAGGTTGGGGTGCCGACCTCCGCACAGTTGAAACTCCAGGTATAACTTTTGAATCCCCCAAAACTTAACTACTCATAGTCTACTGTTGACTGGAAGCCTTATCAATAACATAAAGAGTCCATTAATCTATATTTTGTATATGTATTATATACACTATTCTTATCATAAAGTAAACTAGAGGGCTGGGTGAGGTGGCTCACACCTGTAATCTCAGCACTTTGGGAGACCGAGGTGGGCAGATCATGAGGTCAAGAGATTGACACCATCCTGCCCAACATGGTGAAACCCTGTCTCTACTAAAAATACAAAAGTTAGCTGGGCATGGTGGCAGGTGCCTGTAGTCCCAGCTACTTGGGAG
>NW_016107928.1:144347-150526 GCF_001604975.1 Cebus imitator | reverse complement strand
AAAAAAAAAAATCCAAGTGTAAGTGGATCCTCGAAGTTTAAAACCCATATTGTCCAAGGGTCAACTGTATCGGGAACTGGAGAGGCGTACCGTATTTTTTGTTTGATATCTGCTGCAATGGGAGAGAAACCTACTTTGGATGCAATACCTGTAAAGAGTGATGATTTCAGAAGAGGCCTCAGGATGGTGTATTTGTGGGCAGTGGGCAGGGCTTGTTGATGAGCCAACGCTTCATTTACGTTGACAAACAGGTGACAAACAGGCCATCCGAGCTACGTGGCCAAGTCACACTGAGAGACCTTCTCCAGAGTGTGAAGTTTGGCAGCTTAGGCCCCCACCCTGACATCACTTGCAGCCCGGGCATTCTGCGACTTCAGGTGCATAAGGAACATTTCCGGCACCAGGTGCGCCCTGGGACTTTCCCGAGACCTGGCCCCCCGCCACCGCCGAGTGGGCGTGGGTGCCGCGGCGGCGGCGGGGAACAGACGGAGGCCCGGGGCTGCCCCACCCCGGCTCCCGAACCTCGGCGCCCTCTGTCGGCCACGCTGTGTGGGATGGGGAGAGTCAGGGCGGGGCTCGCCCTGGAGTCTCCGCCCCTTCTTCCCAGAGTGGGGCGGGGTGGTGGTTACCCGCAAAGGCTGCAGAGGTTTCGCAAGGACGTGACATTTATGGGAAAAAAAACACCATCACGCACTGTTGCCAGTCAGGGCTAGTGAGCTGAACTAGTTTTCTGAAGCCCGCGGAGGGAGGGGCCGGGGCGGAAACGTCCAGCCCAGTGACTCGCGGCCTACTGCCCCTCCAAAACCACGGCAGTGTGCCCTGAGCCCCGGGGCACCCGATGGGGCACGAGCCCGCACCCCAACTGCGTCCGGGCCTGCCGCTGGGGCGACGTCACTGTCACTACACTGGGAGTCAGCAGAATGAGGGCACTCTCGCCTTCCTTTCTCCTCCCTACAATTCCAGAAATGAGGCCCCAGAGCCCAGGCTGATCTAACCAGCCCCCACCCCAGCTGGGGTTTGGATTGGAAGGCTGTGAAACGACCGAATTAGGATGACTTGGGAATAAAAAACAAGGGAGTCAGGTGCTTTAACCACGGAATGGGCTCAACCTAGGTCGTTTAGAGGTGCCGGGCAAGAGGGGAGTAACTACCCCTCCCCCATCCTGTTCTGAGGCAGGCAGCAGGGGTGGCCACAGGGGCTGTGTGTGTCCTTGTTAGGGCCTCAGAAAAACCCAGGGACTGGGAGGCAGGAGGACTGGGTACACACTGGGTCCCAGCTCCACCTTCATCTGTCACTCCGGGGAGCAGGTCACTTAACCTCTCTGGGCCTCAGTTTCCTCACTTGAAGAATGAGGAGTCTGGACAAGATTATGGAATACTGTGTTTTGAGTACTATCTGCGGCCTAGGAACTGGGAGTCCCTGTCCCGACACCATCCAGTATGTCAGAGAAAAAGGAAGGGTCAGAGGCCAAGGCTGTCACTCACCTGGCTCTCTTTCTGTAGCTACAAATTCTCACATGGGCTTCAGTTCTCTTCAGCAAACAATTTTGAACTTCTGCCTGTGTGCCAAACACAGGCTCAGGCCCAATGTTTGCAGAGCCTGGGGCAAGAGTATGCACAGAGGACCATATAGTGTTTGTCTGAATATTTAAAACCTACACATTAAGCTAACAAACTGTTAAATAAAACATGTTCTATCCTCCTATCTGAGCAGATACACCTTTGTAACATTCTGAAAGGTCAAGTTCAAGTCTGCAGTTCTTGTATTCCTTAGCATTCTGGGCTAGAGTGTAATGGCACAGAGAGTGGTCCCAGCTCAAGGCTGTGACGTGGTTTCCCTCTGTTCCCAGGCTGGATCCATCCTATGCTATGAGGGATCTTTCCCACACACGTCCTCATGTCCAAGCTCTGTCCACATCTCTGCAAGTGTCTGCCCCTTAAAGGGTCTCTTCCTGAGTGTGCACATTGGTGAGGCAGTCCACCTTTAGGAGACTGGACCTAGAGAAGTGTGTTCAGAACCTGTTGCGCAGGCAGGGAATTCCCAGGCCCCAGATATCCAGAACATGGTTCTGGGTGGGCAAGTCCCTTGGGCCCGGTGACTCCTTGCCCTATGTCTCCCTGCATCTTGTCCTGTCTGAAGGCGACACCAGCCATTGTGGGAGTGCAGACTTGGATCAAGCACAGCCCCTCCAAGGAGCCTATCCATCCAAACACAATGAACTCTGGCTGGGCATGGTGGCTCACTCCTGCAATCCCAGCACTTTGGGAGCCCGAGGCAGGTGGATCACTTGAGGTCAGGAGTTTGGGACCAGCCTGGATAATGTGGTGAAACCCAGTATCTACTAAACATGCAAAAATTCACCGGGTGTGGTGGTGCATGCCTGTAGTTCCAGCTACTCGGGAGGCTGAGGAAGGAGAATTGCTTGTACCTGGGAGGCAGAGGTTGCAGTGAGCTGAGATCATGCCACTGCACTCCAGCCTGGGTGACAGAGTGAGGCTCTGTCTCAAAAACAAAAACCAAAAAAAAGTGGCTATTCCTCAAGGATCTAGAACTAGAAATACCATTAGACCCAGCAATCCCATTACTAGGTATATACCCAAAGGGTTATAAATCATTCTACTATAAAGACTCATGCATATTATTGTGGCACTGTTCACAATAGCAAAGACTTGGAACCAACCCAAATGCCCATCAATGATAGACTAGATAAAGAAAATGTGGCACATATACACCATGGAATACCATGGAATACCATGCAGCCATAAAAAGGATGAGTTCATGTCCTTTGCAGGGAAATGGATAAAGCTGGAAACCATCATTCTCAGCAAACTAACACAAGAACAGAAAACCAAACACCACGTTCTCACTCATAAGTGGGAGTTGAACAATGAGAACACATGGACACAGGGAGGGGAGCATCACACACCGGGGCCTGTTGGGGGGTGGGAGGATAGGGGAAGGACAGCATTAGGAGAAATACCTATTGTAGATGACGGGTTGATGGGTGCAGCAAACCATCATGGCACATGTATACCTATGTAACAAACCTGCGCATTCTGCACATGTACCCCAGAACTTAGTATAGTTAAAAACGTAAAAAGAAAAACAAAACAAAAACCTCCCCAGCAGCCCATGAGTGGCTGGAGTAGGCTCTGAAAGGAAGGGCCTTTCTCCCACCTTGATCTTTAAGTTTCTCCCAGGGGATGTCAGTCAATCCCATTTCCCGTAACAACCCCGGCCCACCTGCTTTTCTCCCTGGAGCAAGGTTTTGATTAAGGGCTGTTCATCCTCCCAAGTCAGTGACACCAGCAGGCCTGGTGGATGGGCTCCTTCCTTTTTATGCCAAGAGTCTCTGAAGCCTCCTTATTTTCCACTTGGGAGAAGTGTTTCAATTCACAGATTGGGGAGAAGGTCTTCCTTAGTGGGATCCTAGTGCCAGAGCACCAGGCCCACTGGCCTGGAGAAGGTGGAAGGCAAGATCGACCCAAAAACCTGCAAACAAAGGTTGTGGGTACAGACAGGCTGGCTGTGACAGTTGCGATTCGGCCTCTGGAGTGCTTTGGGGGAGTGGGGGCTTCATTGGTCGAAGGCTTGGAGTGATGGCTACAGGGACCACCTCTAATGCCGGTGGTCACAATGAGAAGGCTACCCATTACTGTCATCTAATAAGCGAGGTGAGTCCAACCCTGGGGACAGAGATGTCATTTGAGAGGCTTCCCCCACCCACATCCCTACCATATCCTAGTATTCTCCTCTTTCCAGCAGGTTAGACAAGTTTAGCCACATTTTGGATTTCAAGGTTCAAATGGAAGAAAACAAAAATTCCCCAGGGCATGGTGGCCTGAGATGCTTAGATTCGCATCCAGAACCCTTGTTGTGGGAAGGGAACTCCTGGCTTCCTCCCCTCAGCACTGGCTCACCAAGCCCTGCATGGCCAGAACCTGGCAGGTTGCCATGGATACCTGGGATTGCTGTCCTAGCAGACAGCAAAGGCTTGCTGGGGCCAGGAGAATGTGGGGGCACCTGAACTGCTGGCGAGAAGGGCTAGAGAAGCAGGCCCCCCCTGCTGCCCTCATTTTGATCAGACCCACTCCATCAGTCTCCTAAAACAGGGCCTTCCAAACTTTACCGGGCACAGAAATCCCCCTCTCCTCCCAACCTGGTTAAAATGCAGATGCTGGCCAGGCACGGTGGCTCACACCTGTAATCCCAGCACTTTGGGAGGCCGAGGCAGGTGGATCACTTGAGGTCAGGAGTTCAAGACCAGCCTGGCCAACATGGTGAAACCCTGTCTCTACTAAAAATACAAAAAATTAGCTGGGCGTGGTGGCACGCGTCTGTAATCCTAGCTACTCAGGAAGCTGAGGCAGGAGAATCTCTTGAACCCGGAAGGCGGAGGTTGCAGTGAGCTGAGATCTCATTACTTCACTCCACCCTGGGCAACAGAGTGAGACTCCTTTTCAAAAAAAGAAAAAAAGAAAATGCAGATGGTGATTCGACAGGTCTGGGGCAGGGGCAGAAGGCGCTGAGATACTATTTTCCTAACCAGCTCTCAGGTGCTGCTGCTGGTCCACCGGCCACACTCTGAGTAGCTAGGGCCTAAACTGAGTCCTGGTGGGTTTTAGAAACCTCAGCCAGATTCTGAAGGTGACCCCTGGACCCACTGCCTTAGGCCACCGCTTCCAGTCTTAACCTCAGTGGGAACCTCTAGCCGTCCTGTAGTGGAAGGACCCTCTCTCTAGTCTGTTTTTGGATCATTCACCATCAACCACTTCAAAGAAAGGATATCAGCAGCCTGCAATTTGGGGAAATATTTTAAGCTGTCCTGTCCCTTCTCCAGCTCTCCAAGTTATGTAATGCGTCCTTGTTGAAAATGCTGATAATGCTATTTGGGTGGCAGAAAGCCAATTTCAGGCTACATATTGCTTCGGGTTGGGGCTGGGGCTGGGGTCAGGGAAGGGGATGGGGCCTCGGGAGGGTTTAAGGAGAGAAAGGGGCCAGACAGATGGAGAGAGGGCCAGGGTGGTCAAGGCCTGGGGCTAAAGCCGATTGGTATGTCAGCAAAATCTGTCACTGGCTTTAGTGATTCAAAAGGCAGACACATTCTTTCATCTCTGTTAATCCTCATCTGATACAGAGGATTTTCCTGCCATTAAATCTGGAGAAAGAAAAATAAGCACTCAAACCTGCACAAGCCACTATTCCTCTTCACCCCTCGCTCCCGTCCCCGCGACCCCACCTCCACTTCTCTCTCAGACCATTTTTAGCCTCTGTGGCTGCCTGACTTGGGAGATGGATGGGCTGGGGGAGCGGAGGGGTGCCTTAGAGGAGCAGGACCAGGCAGACTCCCAGGACGGTAAGTAACCTTTGAGGACCATTCACTAACCCTTCTCTGCAGAGGTTTCCTCTCCGTCCATTTCCTTGCTGGGTTGTGAGTGATGCCATCTGAGTTGCTGTCAGGGCTGTAGCCTGATGAAGGGTTTCCTGATAGATCCATCCATTTGCGGGTAGTTTCTGATTGTCTGTTGTTACTGGTTTCTCTTAGCTCAACACCTGGGTGGTTGAGGAGGAAGGAATGTGAGGAAGAAAGAAAGGCAAGGCATGCAGGAGGAAGTGCGGAGGCATGGGAGGGTTCTCACGGGGCCCTCCTGGGCACTGGGTGACCTGTCCTTTCTCCCCTCAGGTAGGGATCCCATGGCTGGGTGGTCCTAAGCCGCCGGGTGTATGAAGGGCCAAGGGATGCTGGTCCTGCTTCTGCATGGTGAGTTCTCCTGCCGGTGGGGGCAGGGGTGGGAAGAGGTGTGGAAGCCACAGAACTTCTACCCATAGAGTCTTTAAGTGGGTTCTGGGACAGCTGTATCTGGACTTCTGCTCAGGTTTCACTGATGGCAGGTGGTGGGGATTTTTGTTTGCCTAAAGCAAAACTCCTGAGCCGAATATATGAAATAGTCCTCTTGGTGAATTTCTTATTCTAATTTCAGATATGAATTCATTGGTGTGATAACCAAAAGCTACAGTGTTTTTTTTTTTCTCTTCTTTTTTTCTTGAGACAGAGTCTCGCTGTCACCCAGGCTGGAGTGCAGTGGCATGATCTCAGCTCACTGCAACTTCCACCTCCTGGGTTCCAGCAATTCTTGTGCCTCAAGCCTCCTGAGTAGCCTGGAACTACAGGCACCAGC
>NW_016107928.1:133936-143394 GCF_001604975.1 Cebus imitator | reverse complement strand
GGTTCAGGCAATTCTCCTGCCTCAGCCTCCTGAGTAGCTGGGATTACAGGCACGCACCACCATGCCCAGCTAATATTTTGTATTTTTAGTAGAGACGGGGTTTCACTATGTTGACCAGGATGGTCTCGATCTCTTGACCTCGTGATCCACCCGCCTCGGCCTCCCAAAGTGCTGGGATTACAGGCTTGAGCCACCGTACCCGGCCTGGTAGAGAATATTTTACCAGATCATTCTAAAACAGGAGTAATGGAGTTTTCCTCCCTTTATTCCACCTCTTCAAAAACCAGAACTTGCTCCGTTCAACCAACAGGCATACACTGGGTGCCTTCAATATGCTCGAGGGATATTTATGAGGAATATGATAGCATGGTCTTTGTCCTTGAGAAAATTCTTTTATAGGAGATTCAATAAATAAGCAATACAAAAATTGGAGCAAGGCACGTGGAACACTTTGATAAATAGGACAGGACTTCCTACCTCGAGGAGGCTCTAAAGAACAGAGGTTGATATTTATATAATTACTAACAGCCAACTTCTTTTTTTTTTTTTTTCTTTTTTCCTTTGAGACTGAGTTTCCCTCTTGTTGCCCAGGCTGAAGTGCAATGGCACGATCTCAGCTCACCGCAACCTCTGCCTCCCAGGTTTAAGCGATTCTCCTGCCTCAGCCTCCTGAGTAGCTGGGATTACAGGCATGCGCCACCACACCCAGCTAATTTTTGTATTTTTAGTAGAGACGGGGTTTCTCCATGTTGGTCAGGCTGGTCTTGAACTCCAAACCTCAGGTGATCTGCCCTCCTTGGCCTCCCAACGTGCAGGGATTACAGGGGTGAGCCACCGTGCCCAGCCAAAAGCCAACTTCTAGCCATTCCTCCTACCTTGAAAGGATATGAAACTTGATTGACTCATTGGGACAGAATGTTTGCTTCCAAGAGCCAGTATCATTTTAAACGTGCACCAAAAGCTCTATCGTTCCTCACAGAAAGCAGACAGTATTCATAGCTACACACTGCAAAACAGGAACTGTCCCTGCTACAGAAACCCAAAATATATCCAGACTTCTTGTGACAAGTTGGAGAGCTCAGCAGTGATATCATTTGCTAACAATAGATGCACTTAAAATTAATGACCATCTCCACATCCCCTGGCACTTTAATTTAAAACACACTCTAGCAAGCACAGAGAATATTTCTCTGACTGCAAGGCACAAGCAATACGGACAATATGTTCCCGAGAAGCAGGCAGGGATAGTGCCCTACCTCCTTGACCAGAAAAAAAAAAGAAAAATGACTAAGTGAGCCTCACAAAACAAGACCTTGGGGAAATCAGAAGTGGCTCGCAGCAGGGAAATTTGGGGCAAGAGCAATTCTCCTCTGGACACACAGGACTCCTGGAAGTGCCCCACTTCTCAGATGCATAGGTGCACATACCTCGACCTCCTTCCCCCATGTTAACCCCTGGGCTCTTCCCGCTGTTCACAGCATAATATCTGAACCTCTTAACTTGCTTTAAAGGGTCTTTCACATGTGACTTGCTCTACACTATGAGTCTTCAAAGAGGGTCAGGGGTTGTGTGTATGTGTTTTGTGTGTGTGTGTGTGTGTGTGTGTGTGTGTTTGTTTTGTTTTTCTTTGAGACAGGGTCTTGCTCTGTTGCCCAGGCTGGAGTGCAGTGGCATGATCTTGACTCATTGCAACCTCTGCCTCCCGGGTTCAAACGAGTCTCCTGCCTCAGCCTCCCGAGTAGCTGAGGTTACAGGCATGCGCCACCACGTCCAGCTAATTTTTGTATTTTTAGTAGAGATGGGGTTTCACCATGCTGGCCAGGATGGTCTCGAACTCCTGACCTTGTGATCTGCCTGTGTCATCCTCCCAAAGTGCTGGGAGTACAGGCGTGAGCCATCGTGCCCAGCCAATCCTTTTTTTTTAAAGACAGGTCTCACTCTGTCACCTAGGCTGGAGTGCAGTGGCACAGGCAGAGCTCACTGCAGCCTTGACCTCCCCGGCTTAAGCAATCCTCCCACCTCAGCCTCCCAAGTAGCTAGGAGCACAGGTGTACATCACCACACCTAGCTAATTTTTCTATTTTTCATAGAGATGAGGTCTTGTCATGTTGCCCAGGCTGATCCTGAACTCCTGGGTTCGAGTGATCCTCTCACCTTGGCTTCCCTAAGTGCTGGGATCATAGGCATGAGCCACTGCCCCTGGCCTCCACATGGTCTTTGAAGGATTTGTGCCTTGATGAGGTTAAATCCTGTGACAAGAATGGTTCATAGAACCCACGCCTAGCTTGGGTCAGTGTTTTCACATTTATCTGCAATGAGATGCATCTGTCCCCCATAGCTGTCTACACATTACAGATGAGGAAACTGAGAGACAGAGGTTGTCTGAAGTTTTTTTTTTTGAGAGTCTTGCTCTGTCGCCCAGGCTGGAAGGCAGTGGTGCGATCTCGGCTCACTGCAACCTCCGCCTCCCAGGTTCAAGTGATTCTCCTGCCCCAGCCTCCCAAGTAGCTGGGTCTACAGGTGCGTGATGCCACACCCAGCTAATTTTTTGTATTTTTAGTGGAGACAGGGTTTCACCATGTTGGCCAGGCTGGTGTCAAACTCCTGACCTCAGGTGATCTGCCTGCCTTGGCCTCCCAAAGTGCTGGGATTACAGGTGTGAGTCATCGCGCCCAGCCTGAGGTTGGTTTGTTTGTTTAAAAAAAAAAAAGCAGTGTGAGAGAACAGGGAGGAGAGTTAGTGTCCTCAGAGTTTATGAGAGAACTAGGTCAAGAGGCTGTGCCCTCAGGGGAGTGTTTTAAGACTGCATGTTCTGGAAAGCTCTGCATGTGAATCCGGGAGTAATGACAGGCTGGCTGAGTAGGGACCTATCATGAGCCCAGGCCAGTCCTGCTACATTTCCCATCTTCCCCTCCCTGCCTCAGGCTGGGGAAAAAAAAAGCACTGAAGCCTTTTCCAATTTCCAGATGGATCCTTCCCCAAAATACCGGTGGAAGAAGAGAAATTGCTAAGCAACTGCCAAATGAGTTTTACCTTCTCTTTTCGCAAACTGTAATCTTTATTTTTAATTTGGTAAATGTTTTTCTGGCCAAGGTATTCCCATGGAACTCAGCTCTGAATGGCCAAGGAGATTTGTTTTTGGAATGATCACTGCTGATTCCGGGAAAGACTATTTTTTCATTTGGATTCAGCAAAACCAGGGGTGTCCTAAACAGTGTTTGATTCGATGTTATATATTTCCTGTCAGTGAATGGGGAGGAGTTTCCTTTTGGCTGAGGGGTGCTGCCTGGTACTGAATTTGAGTTGTTTTCTCTGTCAAGGTGAAGAGGTCACTGGCTGGGCGCGGTGGCTCATGCCTGTAATCCCAGCACTTCGGAAGGCTGAGGAGGGTGGATCACTTGAGCAGGTGATTCAAAACCAGCCTGGCCAACATGGTAAAACCCTGTCTCTACTAAAAATACAAAAATTGGCTGGGTGTGGTGGTGCGCACCAGTAGTCCCAGCTACTTGGGAGGCTGAGGCAGGAGGATCGCTTGAACCCGGGAGGCAGAGGTTGCAGTGAGCCGAGATCCCACCATTGCATCACATGGTTCTTCAGGAAAAGGAGGAGAGGCCAGGAGGTGGGAGATGGTTCTAGAGAGATTCAGGGAGCCTGTCTGATTCAGAACATTGCTCAGGACTCTTGCTGCAAAGCATCTACTCTAGGTCGTTGAAGCCAAGAAGGAGTTTAGTTAGGGACATTAGGTATTCCCAGGCTTCCTACTAGAGGCCACCCTGCCCAGAGCAATGCCTAAACCAGGAAGTGGGGAGCTCCAGCAAAAACCCTGTGGCCACTGCCATTGGTGGCCATACATGGCAGCGCCAGGAATCCTGTTGGGTACTGGGTGCCAGAAATGTAAGCCTAAAAGCCTCTTCCACCATTCTGGCCAGACAATGGTTTCTGCCTGCTGCCTACTTCTGAATCCAAGTCTCACTGGGTGTCTGATTGACAAAGCTATGTCACATGCCTGAGCCCTAACTGGAAGGGGAGTTGAGAGAGTTTCCGGCTTCCATGTTGAGGAGGCAGGACTTATGATGTTGGAAATTCCCTAAATGTGGAAAGAGTGCTTAAAAGGAAGCCAGAAAAGATGTCAAATGTCGACTACAATCAGAGATGGTTTGCTTGCAACAAACAGAAGTCTACTTGTCCACAAAGATGTCTTTAGTGAATTTCCGAAATGGAACCAGAGAAATGTCATAGAAACAGCTCTAGTAGGGTCTCATGGGAACTAGAGGGCTGGCCAGCAGCTTCCTGCTCTCCATGGGCTTTGTGAGCTCCATCTCTGTGATTCTCACATCAGATCTATTCCTCTCTCTGCTCATGCTATGGTCTGAATGTTTGTGACCCCATTCCCCACCCAATTCATATACTGAACCCAACTCCCCAAGACGATGGTATCAGGAGGTGGGGCCTTTAGGAGGCGATCAGGTCCTGAGAGTGGAGCCCTCATGAATGGAATTAGTGCCCTCATAAAAGAGTCCTCGGAGAGCTCCCATGCCCCTTCCACCATGTGAGGACACAGTGAGAAGACAGCTGTCTATGAAGCAAGAAATGGGCCCTTGGCAGACACAGAATCTATCTCGATCTTGGATTTTCCAGCCTCTGGAACTGTGAGAAATCAATTTCTGTTGTTTGTAAGCCACCCAGTCTATGGTAGAGTGTTATGGCAGCCTGAACTGATTAAAACAATACAACAGCTTCCTCATCTTGCCTTTGGCTCCTGCTCCCCCATAACTTTGACCTGCACATGGCTTTGGTACAAATCCCAGCCCCAAAGCTAGACAGGTTGATGCTCACATGACCTTACTTACTGACCAGTCATTCAGTGCCTATTCCATTTTCACAGAGAAGGAAAGAATCTGTTTAGCTCTGTTTAGGTCAAAGTGTTCATCTGCAGTGCAAACAGCTGTGGCTGGGAGGAGGCGGCAAGACACATGGAGCTCTGAGTGGGGTATTTTTTTCTTAGAGGCAGTGGTTGGTAACACCTGCTGTCAAACCAGGGAAAATGAAAGCTACAACGACTCTCAAAGACCAGGAAGTGCAGTGTCTTAGTCTATTTTGTGCTGCTATTACTAGAGACTGGGCAATTTATAAAGAACAGATATCTATGTCTTACAGTTCTGGAGGTTGGGAAGTCCAAGACCGAGGGTCTCACATCAAGGGAAGGCCTTCGAGAGGTGCCGTCCCACGGCGAAAGGTGGAAGTGTGAGAGAGCAAGATGGGGCTGAACTTGCTTTTGTAACAAATCTCCTTTTGCAATAATGATATTAATCTATTCATGAGAACAGAGGCCTCACAACCTAACCACTTCTTAAAGGGCCCACCTCTCAACACTGTTGCAGTGGGGTTTAAGTCTCCAATATGTGAACTTTGGAGGACATGTTCAAACTATAGTATGCAGTTTCTTCAGTTTATAGTTAAAGCAATGAAAGCGCAGAAGGGCTAGGTGTGTGGGGTGGGAGATAGTACAGTATAGTGAAAAACAAACAAAGGTTGGCATCATTTAACCACTCTGAACCTCAGTTTCCTCCTTCATGAGAAGAGAAGAATGATCCTTACCTTGCATGGCTGTCATATTAAATGGACTAATGTCTATAGCAAGCTTAGCCCTAAGCAAATTCTTTTTTTGAGACAGAGTCTCACTCTATTACCTAGGCTGGAGTGCAGTGGCACAATCTTGGCTCACTGCAGCCTCTGCCTCCCAGGTTCAAGTGATTCTCCTGCCTCAGCGCCACCCTGCCCCCACTGCCTCGCCCCACAAGTAGCTGGGACTAAGGTGCACACCACCACGCCTGGCTAATTTTTGTATTTTTAGTAGAGATGGGGTTTCACCATGTTGGCCAGGCTGGTCTTGAATCCTGACCTCATGATCTGCCTGCCTTGGCCTCCCAAAGTGCTAGGATTACAGGTGTCAGCCGCTGTGCCCTGCCAAGCATTTTTTCATGTTTGTTGGCCATTTGTACAGCTTCTTTTGAGAAATTTCCAATAGCCATTCCTTTTGATTGCTGAGTAGTATTCCATTATATGGCTATATCATCATTTGTTTGCTCATTCAATTCTTGATGGACATTTGCGTTGTTTCCAGTTTTGGGCTATTAAGAATAAAGCTGCCAAAGTCTTTGTATAGGCATATGCTTTTATTTCCCTATGAGTAGAATGGCTGGATTATAAGGTAGGCATTTGTTTGACTTTTAAAGAAACAATCTCACTGTTTCCAGTGGGGAAGTCCTGTTTTGAATTCCGCTGGCCTTGTAAGAGAGTCCCAATGGTTCCACATGTTCTCCAACACTTTGCACCTGTTCTAGCCCCTTCAGGCTACTGCGTCAAAGTTCCATAAACTGAGTAGCTTATAAGCAACAGAAATTTTTATTATCACAATTCTGGAGGCTGAAAGTCCAAGATTGGGGTGCCAGCATGGTTGGGTTCTGGTGACAGCTCTTTTCTGGGCTGCAGACTGCTGTCTTCTTACAGTATGGCCAGTCTTTCTATTTGTAGTCATTCGAATAGGTGGCTACTTTAATTTGCATCTCCCTAACAACCAATTATGTTGAGCATCTTTTCATGTGCTTATTTATCTTCTATCGTTTTTGGTGAAATGTTTCTTCAAATGTTTTACCCATTTATTAATTGGATTGTTTATTTTCTTACTGAGTTTTGGGAGTTATTTATGTATTTTCTTTCTTTCTTTCTTTTCTTTCTTTTTCTTTCTTTCTTTCTTTCTTTTTTTTTTTTTTTTTTTTTTTTTTTTTTTGTGTCATTCTCGCTCTGTCCCCCAGGCTGGAGTGCAGTGGCTCGATCTCAGTTCACTGCAGCCTCCGCCTCCCAGTTTCAAACAGTTCTCTTGCCTCAGCCTCCTGAGTAGCTAGGATTACAGGCATGTGCTACCACGTCTGGCTAATTTTTGTATTTTTAGTAGAGATGGGGTTTCCCCATGTTGGCCAGACAGGTCTCGAACTCCTGACCTCATTATCTGCCCGCCTCAGCCTCCCAAAGTGCTGAGATTACAGGTGTGAGCCACTGCGCCCTGCCAGGAGTTCTTTATATATTTTAGATACAAGTCTTTAATGAGATATGTGACTTACAAATATTTTCTCACGGTCTATTGCCCGTATTTTCATTCACTTTGCAGTGTCTTTCAAAGAGCAGAAGTTGGCTGGGCACGGTAAACTGGTTGAACCTGGGAGGCAGAGGTTGCCGTGAGCCAAGATTGTGCCATTGCTTGGGCAACAAGAGTGAAACTCCATCTCAAAAAAAAAAAAAAAAAAAAAAAAAAAAAAAAAAAAAAAAAAAAAAAAAAAAAAAAAAAAAAAAAGAAAGAAAGAAAAAAAAGAAAGCAGAAGTCTAATGATGTTAAACATTTTGATGAAGTCTAATTTATTATTATTTAAAATTTTATGGTTATTGCTTTTTCTTCTACTCTTTATTTGTCCCAAGAAATCTTTACCTACCTCTAAGTAACAAAGATACTCTCCTGTGTCATCTCCACGAAGCTGTATAAGTTTTAGCTTTTACATTTAGGTTTACGGTCCATCTAAAATGAATTTTGTGTATGGTGTGATGTAGGTGTTAAGATTCTTTTCACTTTCCATGGATTATACTATGCATCCTTATCATGGTCTACCTTGAATGAATCTTATACTTCTTCAACTATAATATAAGATCCTTACGAGAGTACAATTAAATTCACCTCCCTTCTCATCCCTTATGTAATCGTTATCATAGTTTTCATTTACATATGTTATAAACTCTACAATACATTGTTATTTTTGCTTTAAATAGTCACTTGTCTTTTAAGCAATTAAGGTGAGAAAACAGTAGTCTTTTATATTTAGTAACATACTTACCATTTCCATTGCTCTTTATTCCTTCCTGTAGACCTAATTTTCATCTAGCATTTTCCTTCAGAATGAAGAATGTCTTCATTTCTTGTGCAGAAGATCTGCTGGAGATGAATTTTCTCAGATTTTGTTTACCTGAAAGTATCTCTATTGCCCTTCATTTCTGAAGATATTTGCACTAGAGAGAGAGAGAATTCTAGGTTGCCAGGTTTTGCTTTTCATTTAGCATTTAAAGATATCATCCTGTTGTCTTATGGCCTCCACTGTTCATGAGAAGCCAGACATTGTCTTAGTCCATTCAGGCTGGTATAACAAAAATACCATGAATTGGGTGGGTTATAAACAACACACGTTTCTTTCTCTCACTTCTGGAGGCTGGGAAGTCCAAGATCCAGGCACCATCAGGTTTGGTGTCTGGTGAAGGCCCATTCTACAGGTCCCTTCTCTTTTTGTCCTCACCTGACAGAAAGGGAAGGAAGCTCTCTGAGGTCTCTTTATAAGGGCACTAATCCCTTTTTTTTTTTTTTTTTTAAGACTAGGTCTGGCTCTGTGGCTCAGGCAGGAATGCAGTGGTATGATCTCCACTCACTGCGTCCTCTGTCTCTTGGGCTCAAGTGATCCTCCCATCACAGCCTCCCAAGTAGCTAGGACTACAGGCACGTGCCACCACACATAGCTAAGTTTTGTATTTTTTGGTAGAAGACAGGATTTCGCCATGTTGCCCAGGCTGATCTCAAACTCCTGGGCTCAGGTGATCCACCCACCTTGGCCTCCCAAAGTGCTAGGATTACAGGCATGAGCTACTGCGCCTAGGCACTAATCCCATTATTATTTACTCTCATGACCTAAGCACCTCTCAAAGTCTCCACCTCCTAATACCATCACCTTGGGGGTTAGGATTTCAACATATAAATTTGGAAGTTGGACACAAATATTCAGACCATAACTGTGATTATCTTTTACTATTTTTTATTCTATGTAATATATCTTTTTGTTTTGGATACTTTTAAGAAGTTTCTATCCTTGGTTCTCAGCAGTTTGGCTATGATGTGCTGTATGTGCGTGTGAATGCGTTTTATGTTACTTGGGGCTTGCTAAGCTGCTTGTTTTCATCAAATTTTGGAAACTGTCATCAATTATCTTCTGGCCATCTTCTCTATCTTCTCTCCTCTGGGACTCCACATACATGTATATTAGTCTAATTGCTTGAAATTGTTCCACAGGTCATTGAGGCTTTGATAACTTTTCCCCTAGTCTTTTTCTTTTTCTCTGTGTGCTTCAGTTTGGTTAATAACTATTGACCTCTCTTCAAGCTTATAAAGATTTTCTTCTGCAGTGTCTAATGTGCTATTTATCTTGTTCAATTATTTTTAAAATTTCAGCTATTGTATTATTTCAGTACTAAGATTTCTACTGGGTTTGTTTTTAGAGTTTCCATACCTCTTCTAAAATTCAGATCCCGCCGGGCGCGGTGGCTCAAGCCTGTAATCCCAGCACTTTGGGAGGCCGAGGCGGGTGGATCACGAGGTCAAGAGATCGAGACCATCCTGGTCAACATGGTGAAACCCCGTCTCTATTAAA
>NW_016107928.1:132503-133791 GCF_001604975.1 Cebus imitator | reverse complement strand
TCTCAAAAAAAAAAAATAAATAAAAATAAAAATAAAATAAATAAATAAATAAATAAAATTCAGATCCCCCATGTCTTTGCCCATGATACCCATCTTTTCCTGGAAATTCCTTAACATATTTACAGTAAATCTTTGCTTGGTAATTCCAACATGTGGGCTGTCTGTGAATCTGGTTCTGCTGATTTTTTCTTCTTGATAAATGTCATGTTTTGCTGCTTCTTCACATGTCTAGTAGTAGTTGGTTGTACACTGGATACTGTGGATGGCAGTGGTAGAAACTCTGGATTCTCTTGTCTTCTGTTGAAGAGTATAGAATTTTGTTCTGGTATTCAGTTAAATTACTGGCAGATCACCTTGTTACCCAAAAGGCTTGGTTTCAGACTTTTTAAGGGTAGGCCTACTTGAGTTTTGCCCTTAGTCCTGGGAAATGGTCTTCATTCCTGAGGCATGGTGCTTTGGGGTTTCAGTGGAAAGCTCAAGGTATTTGGCAATCTCCTCTAACTTGGCAGACCTTGAACTTTTTTTTTTTTTTTAGACAGTCTTGCTCTGTTGCCCAGGCTAGAGTGCAGTGGTGTGATCTCAGCTCACTGCAACCTCTGCCTATAATCCCGTACCCTCGGCTACTCTGCCTCCCGAATAGCTGGGACTACAGGTGTCACCACACCCGGCTAATTTTTTTGTATTTTTAGTAGAGATGGGGTTTTGTCATGTTAGCTAGGCTGGTCTCGAACTCCTGACCTCAAGTGATCCGCCTGCCTTGCTCTCCCAAAGTGCTGGGATTACAGGTGTGAGCTACTGTGCCTGGACTGGACCTTGACCTCTTAAACTGCCTCCTGTCACTGGGTAATTGCTGAAATCTGTTTAGGTCTTTTGGTGTTTAGTTCTTGTTTTCCCCTTGGGCTCCTTGGAGTCATCCCACACATATGCCCTTCAGGACTCAGCCAAGGACATAAGGGGAACCTGTGTACTAACTTTGTGGCTCCTCTTTTGAGGCTCACTCTTTTCCATGTTTTCCTTCCTCAATTTCCAGCCACTGTGGCAGCTATAAATGCTGACTTCTAAGTTTTCAACTTGCTTTCTGCTTGAGCTCCACTCCCCATGTGCTGTGCGGACTTGAAAATGCCCTGAGAGAGCCAGGCACAGAGGCTCATGCCTGTGATCCCAGCACTTTGGGAGGCCGAGGCGGGAGGATCTCTTGAGGTCAGGAGTTTAAGACCAGCCTAGGCAACATAGTAAAACCTTGTCTCTACAAAAAATTAGCTGGGCATGGTGGTATATACGTGTAGTC
>NW_016107928.1:128720-132108 GCF_001604975.1 Cebus imitator | reverse complement strand
TAGTTTTAGTAGAGACAGGTTTCGCCATGTTGGCCAGACTGGTCTTGAACTCCTGACCTCAAGTGATCTGCCCACCTTGGCTTCCCAAAGTTCTGGGATTACAGGCATGAGCCACCATGCCTGGCTAAAACAATTAAAAAAATATTTGTCCAGAGTCTACCATAGCTAGCAGTGGGAATGTTAGTCTGATAGAAGTGACTCTGCCATGATCACAGTAGAACTCATCCACATATATTATTAAAATAATGTTTTTTTTGGTACCTTGCTTTTCTGGCCCACTAAATATTACTTAGTCTTCATACCAGATAAACCAATACAGTTTTGCTGTCAGTTCTGAGAATTTAATTGACTTAATTTATTATTTTAAAGGGAGACAAGGTCTTGCTCTGTTGCCCAGGCTGGAGTTCAGTGGTCCAGTCATAGCTCACTGTAACCTCGAACTCCTGGGCTCAGCAATTCTCCTGCCTCAGCCTCCTGAGCAGCTGGGACTACAGGTGCCCACCACTGTGCATGGCTAATTTTTCTATTTTTTTTGTAGAGACAGAGGTCTCACTATATTGCCCAGGCTCGTCTGAAACTCCTGGGCTCAAGCGATCCTCCTGCCACAGCCTTACAAAGTGCTGGGATTACAGGTATGAGTCACTGTGCCTGGCCTTGGCTTGATTTAAATTTCACTAAATAATCCAGTAAATTAGTTATTCCTCCTAATGGCTATCAAAGTTTCAGAGGCTAAAAATAGGTCTCTAATAGTGACAAATTCTTGAGTGTTTAATTAAGGTTTAAACTCTAATCTATTTTTTGAAATAGGTACTACATCCACATGGTTCAAAGTTTAAAAGGCTAAAAGGGGTGTACATTGAAAAGCTTCGCTTTCATTCTTCTCATATATGTTTTTTGAACGTAGGCAGCTACGTTTCTGATCTCTTGCATTATACAAATTGGTTGTATCCTGCCTGTTGTAATCCTAGGAGTTCCTTGACAAACACATATATATATTTTTTGAGACAGAGTCTAGCTCTGTGGCCCAGAGCTAGGAGCGCAGTGGTGCAATCTCAGCTTGCTGCAACCTCCACCTCCTGGGTTCAAGTGATTCTCATGCCTCAGCCTCCCAAGTAGCTGGGATTACAGGCATGCACCACCACACCCGGCTAATTTTTGTATTTTTAGTAGAGATGGGGTTTTACCATGTTGGCCAGGCTAGTCTTGAACCTCTGACCTCAAGTGATCTGCCCACCTCGGACTCCCAAAGCGCTGGCGTTACAGGCATGAGCCACCATGCCTGGCCAACAAAGAGTTTTTAAAATAAATGGAGGAATCCGTAAAAGGAAGGCATCATTTAATTCTACAAACATTTACTGAGCCATACAGTGTGCCTGGAACAATGCTAGCTATTGCGGGGTATAAACATGAGTCAAATGATTGAAAGTGTACTTTTCTTAATTAGAAAGGAGAAGAGAGTAGAATGAAGGACTATTTGTAAAGAAACCTGATGCTTTCTACTTGACCTATTTGGAAGGGTTGATTGAAAAAGGTTCCGCCTCTTTCCAGCTGAGGCCTGGAGTTAGGGTTATATTCTTGGCCCTGTCTCTGTAATAGCCCAGCAGCAGCCCTGTTTGCAGCCAGGCTCAGCACAGAGCCCAAGAACCTGGCTGGAAGCTGGTGTCTATCTCACAGTTTTTAGGGAGATGGAAAAGCTAAGTCAAGCATCCTCAACATCAGAATGTTGAAGTGGCTCCAGTTTACAACTGAAGGGCTGCTCAAAGACCTGAATGCTCTTCAGCTACATCTGAGAGGGCTGGATCCACTTCTCAGCCGCTTGGAAAACATGGAGCGTCCATAACAGATGACCTGAAAAGACACTGGAAACCAAGCAGAGCTACAGAGGTGGCACTGAGCATATTATACACATCCCTTTTGGGGCCTTCAGGTTTCTGCAGGAACTTAGGTAGGCAAGGCCGGGTAATGTGTACAGAATGGGAAGAAGTGAACGGCAGGCCAAAGGTGTTTGCTAGGAATTCAGGAGTACTGATGAGGAGGGGCAGAAATTAGGAATCGGTGGGCATATTTACATCTGGATACCATTTGTTTCCCTGCAGGAATTTCAGATAGAGCTGCCCCTGGCCACGAAATAAACATTGTGCATCTACCATGCTGCCTTTTCCATTGGTCCTCAAGATTGGGCGTGGGGCCTCTGGCTTCCACAGGGTAGCAGGCCACAACATTGTACTTTTTTTTGAGACGGAGTCTCACTCTGTCACCCAGGCTAGAGTGTAGTGGTACGATCTCAGCTCACTGCAACCTCTACCTCTCAGGTTCAAGCAATTCTCCTGCCTCAGCCTCCTGAGTAGTTAGGATTACAGGTGTGCACCACCACGCCCAGCTAATTTTTGTACTTTTAATAGAGACAGCATTTCACCATGTTGGCCAGGCTGGTCTCGAACACCTAATCTCAGGTGATCCACCTGGTACGGCCTCCCAAAGTGCTGGGATTACAGGCATGAGCCACCCTGCCCAGCCTCATGACATTCTACTTTGCTGGAGGTGGCAAGCCTACTGGTTGGCTTTTGAAGTCTTTATCTGGTCTTCCCTTCAAATGCTCAGAATGAAAGTAACATAAGCAACTTACTCTTCTGTGATGATTTTAAAAGGTTTCTAGCAGGCAAGGATTGGTGAATGGAACTTAACTGCAGAGTGTCTATAATTAATTCTTTTGAGATGTGCAAGAAGGTCATTGATTTTATTTAGTATGCTGTCCTTTTGGCTGAATTTTAGTGACTGTTAAAAACAGAAATTGATTGATAGGCTTTTCTTTTATTCCCAGTCTCTGGCTCCCTAATTCTCCCTTCTCCTTGAGGCATAATTTACTCAGTGGGGGTGCTCAGAAATTATTCTTCTGGTGAGAGGAACTATAGTAGCACCAACAGAAATATAACACAAGCCACATGTTTAAAAATTTTCAGTAGTCACATTAGAAAAGGTAAATATAAACATTATTTTAATGTTTTATTTAACCCAATTAAAGTTAACATTATTTTAATATTTTACTTAACCCAATAAATCTAAAATACCATTGTAACATGTAATCAGTATAAAAATCATTAATGCAGTTGGGCACGGTGGCTCATGCCTGTAATCCCAGCACTTTGGGAGGCCGAGGTGGGTGGACCACCTGAGGTCAGGAGTTCGAGACCAGCCTGGTCAACATGGTGAAACCCTGTCTCTACTAAAAATACAAAAATTAGCCAGGCATAGTGGCACATGCCTGTAATCCCAGCTCTTCGAGAGGCTGAGGCAGAAGAATTGCTTGAACCCAGGAAGTGGAGGTTGCAGTGAGTCAAGATCGCACCACTGCACTCTAGCCTGGGCAACAGAGGGAGACTCTGTCTCA
>NW_016107928.1:122967-128275 GCF_001604975.1 Cebus imitator | reverse complement strand
AATGGCATTATCTCAGCCCACTGCAACCTCTGCCTCCCGGGTTCAAGCAATTCTCCTGCCTCAGCCTCCTGAGTAGCTGGGATTACCCACCACGCCTGGCTAATTTTTGTATTTTTAATAGAGACAGGGTTTTGCCATGTTGGCCAGGCTGGTCTCGAACTCCTGACCTCAGGTGAAATGCTCACCTCGGCTTCTCAAAGTGCTGGGATTACAGTCGTGAGTCACTGTGCCCGGTCCAGAACTTATATACCTTCTAAGCTATATGTCTACGTGTAAGTGTGCATTCATCTAAAGACAAAAGTGAATAACTTCTAATCTATGACTAAAATCTGAGTTTTGAAGACCTTCCTCTGGAGCCTCAATAAATTGACTTAATCTAGATGGGCCCAGGTGCCAGGGTGATTACCCATATCTTCTCTCCTGCTAAATCATGGAGGTTTGGGGACTTTGTTCAGACCCCCAATAAACTTGTTTGTGGAGGTCTGGGGAGTTTAGATCCCCAGTAAAACTTGTTTAATCCTAAATAGGTCCTGTTAAGAATTGTTTCATTATCTTGTCATGCTATAAGACCCAGGAAAGGCCTGGGCAAAACTCTTGTTGGGCTTTTGTTACCTCCCAGCCTTTGTATAACGGCACTGGATCTTTTAACTTTTAATATTTATTTATTTATTTATTTATTTTTGAGACTGAGTACTGCTCTGTCGCCCAGGCTGGAGTGCAGTGGTGTGATCTTGGCTCACTGCAAGCTCCGCTTCCCAGGTTCAAGTGATTCTCATGCCTCAGCCTCCCGAATAGCTGGGATTGCAGGTGTCCACCACCACACCTGGCTAATTTTTGTATTTTTAGTAGAAACGGGGTTTCACCATGTTGCCCAGGCTGGTGTGAACTCCTGAGCTCAGGTGATCCGCCCGCCTCGGCCTCCCAAAGTGCTGGGATTACAGGCGTCAGCCACTGGGACCCGCCAGCTTTTAATATTTAACTATTCGGTCAGTGCTGAAACAGTTGTTACGGAGGCCTGCATGAGTGACAGCTGGCCTGCCACACTAGAAGCACACAAGTGGGGGTTACAGGCAGGAGGGAGTTTAGAACGGGGTAGTTTTGCTGATTAAGGTAACTGGAAAGCAAAGGAGCGGGTGTCTTAGGCGGATAAACCCGTGTGAGGCCGCAGAGGTGGGAAGAGGCCATGTGCAGGACACAGGATAACTCGGTGGAGGGCCTGCATCCTGCTGCCAGGGCAGGCAGGAATTTTCCTGGGGTGACTTTTGGCTGACTGTTGCTCCTTTTTTCTCTTTTCTTCTCCTTCCCAACACCTCCCCCCACCCCCACGCCGCCCCATCCCCGTAGCGGTGGTCCTTGGCCTGCCCAGCGCCCAGGCCATGGGGGCCTGCGCGCGCGCCTGCCCGTCCGCCTGCGCCTGCAGCACCATGGAGCGCGGCTGCTCTGTGCGTTGCGACCGCGCCGGACTCCTGCGGGTGCCGGCCGAGTTCCCGTGCGAAGCGGTCTCCATCGACCTGGACCGGAACGGCCTGCGCTTCCTGGGCGAGCGGGCCTTCGGCACATTGCCGTCCCTGCGCCGCCTGTCGCTGCGCCACAACAACCTGTCCTTCATCACGCCTGGCGCCTTCAAGGGTCTGCCACGTCTGGCCGAGCTGCGCCTGGCGCACAACGGCGATCTGCGCTACCTGCACGCGCGCACCTTCGTGGCGCTCGGCCGCCTGCGCCGCCTGGACTTGGCCGCCTGCCGCCTCTTCAGCGTGCCCGAGCGGCTACTGGCCGAGCTGCCGGCCCTGCGCGAGCTCTCGGCCTTCGACAACCTGTTCCGCCGCGTGCCGGGCGCGCTGCGCGGCCTGACCAACCTGACGCACGCGCACCTGGAACGCGGCCGCATCGAGGCGGTCGCCTCCAGCTCGCTGCAGGGCCTGCGTCGCCTGCGCTCGCTCAGCCTGCAGGCCAACCGCGTCCGTGTCGTGCACGCCGGCGCCTTCGGGGACTGCAGCGTCCTGGAGCACCTGCTGCTCAACGACAATTTGCTGGCCGAGCTCCCGGCTGATGCCTTCCGCGGCCTGCGGCGCCTGCGCACACTCAACCTGGGTGGCAACGCGCTGGACCACGTGGTGCGCGCCTGGTTCGCCGACCTGGCCGAGCTTGAGCTGCTCTACCTAGATCGCAACAGCATCGCCTTCGTGGAGGAGGGCGCCTTCCAGAACCTCTCGGGCCTCCTTGCCCTGCACCTCAATGGCAACCGCCTCACCGTGCTCGCCTGGGCCGCCTTCCAGCCTGGCTTCTTCTTGGGCCACCTCTTCCTCTTCCGCAACCCGTGGTGCTGTGACTGCCGCCTGGAGTGGCTGCGGGACTGGATGGAGGGCTCCGGGCGTGTCACCGACGTGCCATGCACCTCTCCGGGCTCCGTGGCCGGTCTGGACCTCAGCCAGGTGGCCTTTGGGCGCTCCTCCGATGGCCTCTGTGTGGACCCCGAAGAGCTGAACCTCACCACGTCCAGTCCAGGCCCGTCCCCAGAGCCAGTGGCCACCACTGTGAGCAGGTTCAGCAGCCTCCTCTCCAAGCTGCTGGCTCCTAGGGTCCCGGTGGAAGAGATGGCCAACACCACTGGGGGGCTGGCCAACGCCTCCCTGTCCGACAGCCTCTCCTCCCGTGGGGTGGGAGGAGTGGGCCGGCAGCCGGGGTTTCTCCTAGCCTCTTGTCTCCTGCTCAGCGTGGTCCAGCACGTGGTGTTTGGCCTACAGATGGACTGACCTGGCCAGAGGGAGAAAGTTTGCTTAACTAGGCTTGAGGGTGTTTGTGGTAAGGGAGAGGGGTGGGGGGCAGAGGTGAAAATCCCAGTGGAGGATGGAAGAAGCAGATTGCCTCCAGAGATGGCCCCAGGGAGAACACAGGGACGTGCCACTCCAGAGGGGAGGATGGTATGGATTTCTGCTCTTGTCACACGGGCGTCCATTGGAAAAGAGAAGCAAGAATTAACATGGGTCCTCACGTGAGAAGACTAGGAATCCGAAGCTTCTAGGGCTTCATACCCCCTCCCCTCCCCTTCCCCCATCTTCCAGGCAACAGTGCCTGCAAGGCCTGAATTAGAGAGACATCCACTGGCTGAGTAGTTAAGAGCCGGGCCAATTCTCCTGGCGGGGTAACTCTTTATACTCAAGTCCTTTGTTTTCGACCACAATCCTCCTCCTCCTCTCCAGGGGCCTGGGGACACTAGGATTCAGGAAGGTGGGCAGGACTTGAGAGAAGGGAGATGGGAAAGAGACTTAAGACAAGGGGCGGCGGTGGTTCTTGCGGTCTGAGATGTATTGGGAGGCGTTTAAAACAAAGATCCAGTTCATTTACTCCACAGTTATTCCCAGGGGTGGCCCCAGCCACAAAGGAACTTTAGGGGAAGGGTAGGGGAAAAAGGGGCAGCAGGGGGTGTTTGTGGACAAATAAATTTGTAAAATCCGAGGATTAAAAAAAAAAAAGGTTAAACCGGTTTCTCCAGTGCTGGACTTTTCAGAGTCTTTCATATGCTAACATGCATTGTGAATCTCCCAGGAGGCCACACAATCCTTTTTTCTTAGGGTTTTGTGGGAAGAATGTCCGGAAGACACAGGGATTGGGGCAGGGAGGCTCCAGCTTGGATGATTCCATTAGGTGTGGAAATCATTATGGGCTGCACACTTCAGGGCTGACTAATGGCCAAGAGGGAAGGAGGCAGCCAGTAGCTGGGAAAGGGGATTTTGAGCTTTCTCAGGTTGGGGGTTGGC
The DNA here is from genome assembly GCF_001604975.1 of Cebus imitator. Classification (NCBI taxonomy): domain Eukaryota; kingdom Metazoa; phylum Chordata; class Mammalia; order Primates; family Cebidae; genus Cebus; species Cebus imitator. Next base: position 124,517 of record NW_016107928.1, on the reverse strand, counting down.
CAACTGTATTCCCCCTGACTGCAAGGGCAAAGGCCAGCCAGGCCTGCAGCGAGCATGCGTGGCCTCTGGGTGTGCTGTGCCTGAGGGCGGGGCTACCAAATCCCACCTAGGGGCCCTACCAAACCCAGCTTTTTTCAGGGCTGCAGTGGAAACGAATGGCGTTTGACTGTTTTGTCCGCCTCAGGATCAGCAGCTCGTTTAGCATAGGCTCCAAGAATAAGGCTTTGCAGGCTGAATTGCAAATGCGGGTTCTGCTGGCCTGCCTTGCCCGCAGAACCGTCCTGAGCTGGTCACAACAGGCACGGATTCCTGCCAGACTATGAGGCAGTCAAGTCAAGAAAAGTGCATATGCTGCTCACCACTTACCCAAGAACCCAAGCTGTTCACTACACGAGTGCTATGACTGCATTTGTCAACATTCTGGAAACTGTAATCTTTTTAATGTCCTCTCTATTTGAAGAGATGGGTTTTGAAAATCAACACGAAGGCCGGCACAGTGGCTCACCCCTGTAATCTCAGCACTTTGAGAGGCTGAGGCGGGCGGATCATGAGGTCAGGAGTTCGAGACCGGCCTAGCCAACATAGTGAGACTCCGTCTCTACTAAAAATACAAAAATTCGCCAGGCATGGTGGTGCACGCCTGTAGTCCCAGCTACTCCGGAGGTTGAGGCAGGAGAATCACTTGAACCCAGGAGGCAGAGGTTGTGTTGAGCCGAGATCACACCACTGCACTCCAGCCTGGGCAACAGTGAGACTCCATCTCAGAAAGAAAAAAAAAAAAACCCACATGAATTCAGGGTGCACCAAGCTGTCACTTCTTCTTTTTTTTTCTTTTTAGTTTCACTCTTGTTGCCCAGAGTGGAGTGCAGTGGCTTAATCTCGGCTCACCACAACCTCTGGCTTCAGGTTCAAGAGATTCTCCTGCCTCAACCTCCTGAGTAGCTGGGATTACAGGCATGCACCACCACACCCGGCTAATTTTGTATTTTTAGTAGAGACGGGGTTTCCATGTTGGTCAGGCTGGTCTTGAACTCCCAACTTCAGGTGATCTGACCGCCTCGACCTCCCAAAGTGCTGGGATTACAGGTGTGAGCTACTGTGCCTGGCCAAGCTGTCACTTCTTCATGGTGACACTCCCGTGTCTCTGTTTAATACTAAGTATTGGAAATGTCGCACAAAGTACTGCTGAGGACAGGTGTATTCAAATGTTTCAACCATTAATGGTCATCAACTCAATGGGTTTTAAAGTTTTTAAAAAACCAGACTGGGCACAGTGGCTCATGCCTGTGAAGCCAGTGCTTTGGGAAGCTGAGGCAGGAGGACCGCTTGAACCCAGGAGTTCAAGACCAGTGTGGGCAACATGGTGAGACCCCATCTCTACAAAACAAAAACCAAAAAATTAGCTGGGCAAGGTGTTGAGCACCAATAGTCCCAGCTATGTGGGAGACTGAGGTGGGAGGATGTCTTGAGCCCAGGAAGTTGAGGCTGCAGTGAGCTGTGTTCATACCACTGCACTCCAGCCTGGGTGACAGAGCAAGGCCCTGTCTGGA
>NW_016107928.1:116926-122917 GCF_001604975.1 Cebus imitator | reverse complement strand
AAAAAAAAAAAAAGAATAGAAAAGTCACAGAGCATCATGTAATATTGTAAGACTAAGTACTGTTTTGTGAAACTTTTTAATATATGTGCATTTGTTCAAATTATACGTGTGTGTGTGTATACTGGGTTACTGTGTACAGTTTGTATTTTATTGTGGGTTATGGTTAAAATTTGAAAGCCACTGATCTGAAGCATGTGTGATTTTTATTTTGAAAAATTTCAAACCTACAGAAAAGTTGCAAGAATGAACACTTTGGCCATTCACCTAGGTTTCCCAATTGTTGACATTTTACCATATTTGCTTTCTCTCTCTCTTTCCATTTTATTATTATTTCTTACTAACAGTTTGAGTTAGTTGCAAATGTCATGACCCTTTGAGCCCAAGAGTTTGAGGTACAGTGAGCTATGATCATGCCACTGCACTCCAGCCTGGGCAACAGAACAAGACCTCGTCTCTTAAAAAAAAAAATTCACTCTATATTGAAATTTTAACAATTATCAGATTTATTAAGCAGTCATTTTTTTTTCCTATGGGTGAAAAATGAGGTTTCTAGGTCATGGCTTGCTTTGGTCACAATACTCAAAACTAGAAACCTGTTGATTGATCGTAATGTTTCAAAGTGAATTTGTTCTCCAAATGTCTTACTTTTGAAAAGTGAGAATCAGATGAGGGCAGAAATGTTGCTTGCTCAAACCGAGTGTTGTGGCCATGGTAACTGAGTGAGAATCATGAGAATCCTGGAGACCAGATCTCTGCATTGAGGTATCCATGGAAGTCCACAGCAGACACGCAGCCTGGGTTACTGAGGAACGAGGTGCCACCTTGAGAGGAATGTACTTCCTGTCATTTGTCGCGGGTTTGTGAGAGTCAGCCTCAAAATGCTGCTCCGGCTCTGCCTGGGTGGTTAGATGGCCAGCTTTTTAATGGACATTTGTTTGGCTGAATGTTTTTGAACGAGTATCAGCATTAAAATAGCCTCCAGGGAAACAGGTTTTTATAGAGCTACCCAGCCCAGCAGAATTCTGGGAACGTGGGAGCTACTTACTGCCAAACAGACCCAGAATTGCCTGGAATGAGTTCCCAGTGAATTTGTGGCTGTTATGAGCTCTACTGAGAAAACAGGGAGCGAAGAGTTCCCATTTTGAGTTCATTTAGGCTCGCACCCCATCACTGGCTACTTGGTACCTTAAGTAAATGTAGGTACCATTGATTCTGTTGAACAAAACTATGTGTACCAGTCAGGATGGGCCATGTTATGCCTTGGTAACATATAACTCCCAAAGCTCAGTGGCTTACGGAGATTTATTTCTTGCTCATGCTACCTGTCCATTGTAGGATCATTAGCGGAGCTTTGCTCAGTGTAGCCATTCAGGGACCCAGGCTGACAAAGGATACACCATCTTAGGACATTGTTATCCAAATACGAGGCTTTAAGGTTTGCCACGGAAGAGGAGAGAGCTTGGGAGAGTTATTCGTCACTGTTGAATGCCTCCACCCAGATGTGACACATATTGCTGCTTGAATCACATTGACTAAAAAGGTCACATAGCCAGACTTAACTTCACTGAGACAAGGAAGCATGGTTCCCCTGTGCACCCAGGAGAGGGGAACTGGGCATATCAGTGAACACTTGTAATGCTCCAGGCTGGGTGTGGTGGCTCATGCCTGTAACCCCAGCGCTTCAGGAGGCTAAGGCAGGAGGATCAGTTGAGGCCTGGGCAACATAGCGAGGCCCAGACTCTACAAAAAAATACAAAATTAGCTAGGTGTGGTGACACGTGCTTATAGTCCCAGCTACTAGGGAGGCTGGGGTGGGAGGATCACTTGAGTCCAGGAGTTTGAGGCTGCAGCAATCTATGATAATGTTAGAGTAGGTAGTCAGACATGAGCAGGGCAGGAGAGGGCCCTCCCCTTACCAGGAATGGCAGGCAACCATCAGGTGATGGGCAGGCAGTTGTTAGGTGTGGCTCTCAAATAATAATTTGTCACAGCTGGTGCCAGGGAGAGGCAAGCTGCTGATAGAAAACACCTGAAACTGGTGATCAGCAGCATCATGATAAGATCTCAGGAGCTGGCCAAGTGGACTCAAATATGCACACAAAATGGCAAAATGGCAGAGTTTAACTTTTCTCTAGGAACACTGGATTGGTAAGGGAAAAATATGTCAAGTGAGCATGCGCACGACTCTAGTAAATGCACTGTGCATGCATCTCCACCCACGTCCTGGCAGGCCACTGGGCATGCAGACAGCTAACCCCAAGGGAAGACTCAAGGGAGAAGTAACACAACCTGGAAGTATGCCAACGTAGAAAACCCCAAGTCAAAGGTCACACCGTGCACTTGAATCTCTCAAGTTGCCTGCTTGGCCCTTTTCCAAGTCTACTTTACTTCCTTTTGTTACTGCTCTAAAACTTTTTAATAAACTCTCACTCCTGCTTTAAAACTTGCCTTGGTCTCAGTCTCTCACTCTGCCTTATGACTCTTGACAAATTCTTTCCTCTGAGAAGGCAAGGATCGAGTTTGCTGCAGACCCAATCGGATTCACCTCTGCTAACAATCATGCTACTGCATTTCAGCCTGGGTGACAGAGTGAGACTCCATCTCTAAAAAACAAATATAAACAAAAACCTGTACTTCTCAAAACTGTCAAAAGGAATGGAGACTTGAAGGGGAAATGTGGTGAGCATTCCACTAGCCCGCAGCCAGGCTTCCGAACACTGTGTTTACTCTAGCCGATAGGAATGCTGTGGCCTCTTTGTACTGGTTCTTTCAAGCAAGGGGACAGAAAATATAGAGGGGCAGGGCATCATGGCTCATGCCTGTAATTCCAGCACTTTGGGAGGCTGAGGTGGGTGGATCACCTGGGGCCAGGAGTTCGAGATCAGCCTGGCAAACAGGGTGAAACCTCGTTTCTACTAAAAATACTCAGGAGACTGAGAAAGAATTGTTTGAACCTGGGAGGTGGAGGTTTCGGTGAGCTGAGATCGTGCCATTGCACTGCAGCCTGGGCAACAAGAGCAAAACTCCATCTCAAAAAAAAAAAAAAAAAAAAAAAAAAAAAAAAAAAAAAAAAAAAGAGACACAAGGCTCATATTTTTCCTTTAAAAAATGTTTTCCATACAAATACTCAACATATAATATTCAACTCCCCAGAAGCTTGATCTTTGGAAAATATTCACCCTTAGCCCTCTGGCTCTTTCTGAGAGGCTCCTCTGGGTGGTTTCACAACTGAGGTCAACAGCCCCCACACCCACCCAACCTTTGTTAGGCTACCACCGTGCTGCCCTCTAGAGGACAATATCTGCTGGGCACGGCTGTCTGGCTGTCCGTCCCTTCTGCCATCCTCAACCTGACCTCAAGGAAGGGGCCCCTAGTCCTCTTTGATCCTCGGGCTCAAAGATGGTTTAGGCCCTTCCCCTTCATCCCTCACAGCCCAGAAGAGCACACCAGGCTGGGAAGTGAATGAGACTTTTCCAAAGGGTTGGTTACAGTGGAAGTGAGCAGACCACTGACTAACGCTGGATGGGGCTGTTGGCTGAACTGCCAGCCCCCAACCCCGTCAGAGGCCCCTGCAGCTGGCCTGGCTAACTTCCCTCCCCACCTGCAAGCACTGGGAATGCTAAGGCCTCCCTCTGTTTCTGAGGCCAAACTTTTAGGAAGGGGTTTTTTTTGTCCCCCAGCCTAAAGCTCACCTCACCAGCCCCACGCGGGAAACTCAACTCTCCAGACAGTGGCCGGCCTTGCCTTCGGCAGTATTCCCCACGGGATGCCACACATAGGCCACCTGGCTGCCTGCTTGCCTTCCAGTCCCTTCTTTGCCCTGGCTTCACATTGCCTAAAAGCTGCTGCTGAGAACTCCAAAAGAACAAACAATAATTCTGGGGACACCAGTTGGCCTAATGTTACACAGACTGAAGTAGCATTTCTCTCCAAAAAGCCCCAACATCGGGAGACGGGGAGACGCTGGGTGGCTGAGGCAGGAGGATCACTTGAGCCCAGCCTGGGCAACATAGTGAGACCCCACCTCTAAAAAAAAAAAATTAGCCAGGCATGGTGGCATGCATCTACAGTCCCAGCTACTCAGAAGGCTGAGATGAGAGGATCCCTTGAGCCCAGGAATTTGAGGCGGCAGTGAGCCATGATTGCACCACTGCACTCAGCTTGGTGATAAAGCGACTCTGTCTCAAAAAAAAAAAGAAGGTACAGCAACCCCTCTTTTTTTTATACTGTTGCACGTATGACCAGTGTTTTTATCTGGAAAGATACTTCCTTTTTCTTTGATGGAACAGGACTTTTCAGTTCCCCCTCTGAGACTGTGTTCAGGTTTCCCCGAAGGGCAAGGGGTGGGTCCTGCCTTTCTACTTGCACTGGGCCTGATAACTTCACAGAGCAAAGCACAGTCTTTCTCGGAGGCCCCACCATCTCCACCCCAGAGGGCAGAAAAGGCTTGTGACATTACATGAGTTTTTCAAATTCCAGAAGCCTGAGAGCTCCATCTTTGCCCCATTAATCCTGTTGGCCAGAGAATGTCCCTGCATCTGCTACTGGCTTTCATGGGTGATGGTTGTGGGGATGGCATGGCCTTGTCTTCAGTGTTATCCAGAAAGGATGAGGGGGACAGGAGTCACAGCAGGAGTATTAGTTCATTCTCACGCTGCTAATAAGACATACCTGAGACTGGGTAATTTATGAAGGAAAGAGAGTTAATTCACTCACAGTCCTGCATGGCTGGGGAGGCCTCAGGAAACTTACAATCATGGCAGAAGGGGAAGCAATCATGTCCTTCTTTACATGACGGAGCAAGGACCACTGCGGAGCAAAAGGGGGAAAAGCCCCTTAAAAACCATCAGATCTCGTGAGAACTCACTATCAGGAGAACAGCAGCATGGGGGAACCACCCCCACAATTCAATTACCTCCCACTGGGTCCCTCCCACGACACGTGGGGATTATAAGAACTACAATTCAAGATTTGGGTGAGGACACAATCAAACCATCCATATCACTAGGGGAGGTGGTATTCTTGTGTTTAAGCAGTAGTAGTGACTGAATCACTACTCCTTGCTCCCCTTTTCCCCCTCCCTCCTCCCCTCTCCCCTCTCCCCCGGGACTGGGCTGATTCAAGGAGTCTTCTGTCTAATTCTCCTCCACCTGGTCTCAATCACTGCTGGTCTCAAAGAGCACTTTGGTGTCTGCCCCCACTGTGGTCTGGGGTACAGGCAGGGTGAGGTGCAGCCATTCCCGGCCAACTTCAGTTCCTGAATGTTACTTCTATTCCTTCTATTTATGTTACAGGCAGGGAAAACGTAGAAGCACTTAGACAAACATCTGCAGTCTTCAAGGGAGTTCCCTTGAGTTTTTGCTGACTTTTACAACTGTGATCCTGAGAGGAGAAAAGGAGTTTTTGTTCACAGGTGGACTCGCTGAAACACCAACCTACAGGGCCGCCCGTGGAGGTCTTTCCTTCGTGGTTCCCATTTGCCTAGCAGGAGTTCCCTAATGGGCCCACGTCACCTCAGGCCTAGGCCGGCTTGTGGCTCGCTTGCCGGCCAGTAGCAGGTCACGTGGGTTGTGGCGTCAGTAGTTAAAAGTGCAGTAAAAAATAACAGTAATAAAGTAGATGGGGAAATGTTCACATGCATCACAGGTAGTAAGATAAGTATTACTTCATTAAACGTTTGCTTCAGTTGTGTGTGTGTGTGTGTACACTGGATTACAATACAAAAATGCATCTTTCAATTGGGCGCAGTGACTCATACCTGCAATCCCAGCACTTTGGGAAGCTGAGGCAGTAGGATCGCTTAAGCTCAGGAGTTTGAGACCAGCCTGGGCAATATAGTGAGACTTCTCTCTACTAAAAATCAAAAAAATTAGCTGGGTGTAGTGGCACCTGTCTGTGGTCCCAGCTACTCGGAAAGCTGAGGTAGCAGGATCGCTTGAGCCTACAGTGAGTCATGATGGCGCCACTGCACTCTAGCCTGGGCAGCAGAGT
>NW_016107928.1:106157-116278 GCF_001604975.1 Cebus imitator | reverse complement strand
AAAAAAAAAGTAATGGCAAAACCCGCAATTACTTTTGCACCAACCTAATATTAGCTGGGTATGGTGGCATGTGCCTGTAGTCCCAGCTACTCAGGAGGCTGAGATGGGAGGATCCCTTGAGCCCAGGAGGTCGAGGCTGCAGTGAGCCAGGATCAGTATGCACTGCACTCCTGACTGACAGAGCAGACCCTGTCTCTAAAACAGAAAACAAACAAGCAAACAAAACCAAGAAACCTATAGCAAAATACCATACCTACTGGTGAAAGACTGAATGCTTATTATTATTATTTTTTTTGAGACAGGGTCTCAAAATGAGGTGAGGATGTCCACTTTTTTTGGTTTTGTTTTGTTTTTGAGATGGAGTCTTTCTCTGCCGTGCAGGCTGGAGTGCAGTGGTGTGATCTCGGCTCACTGCAACCTCTGCCTCCCCAGTTGAAATGACTCTCCTGCCTCAGCTTCCCAAGAAGCTGGGACTATAGGCATGAGCCATCACACTGGGCTAACTTTTGTATTCTTAGGAGAGATGGGGGTTTCATCATGTTACCCAGGCTGATCTCAAACTCCTGACCTCAGGCAATCCACCCACCTTGGTCTCCCAAAGTGCTGAGATTACAGGCATGAGCCACTGAGCCTGGCCAGGATGTTTACTCTTACCACTTTTGTTTAACATAGTACTGGAAGTTCTAGCCAGAGCAATAAAGCAAGAAAAAGAAAAAAAGCCATACAGAGTTGAAAGGAAGAAATAAAACTGTCCTTATTTGCAAACAACACAATTTTCTATGTAGGAAATTCCAAATAGTCTACTCCCAAATTCCTAGAACTAAGAAGTGTGTTTAGTAAGGTCACAGGATGCACAATCGATACACAAAAATCAACCACATTTCTATACATTAACCATTGTGAAAGGAAAATATCTTGGGCCCCCAAAATCACTAAGCTAAAGGGAGAAGTCAAGCTAAAAACTGCTTAGGGCAAACCTGCCTTCCACTCTATTCAAAGTCACCCCTCTGCTCACTGAGATAAATGCATATCTGATTACCTCCTTTGGAGAGGCTAATAAGAAATTCAAAATAATGCAATCTTTTTTCTCTTATTTGCCTAAATCTGAAAGCCTAAATCTTCCTTCGAGTTGTCACACCTTTCCAGACCAACCCAATGTTCATCTTACACATGTTGATTGATGTCTCATGTCTCCCTAAAATGTGTAAAACCAAACAAACTGTGCTCTGACCACCTTGGGCACATGTCAGGACCTCCTGAGGCTGTCATGGGTGCACGTCCTCAAGCTTGGCAAAATAAACTTTCTAAATTAACTAAGACTGTCTGATTTTGGGGGTTCACACAGTGAACACATGGAAACTGAAATTCAAAACACATCATTTGCAACCACTCCAAGGAAAATGAAATACCTAGGTATGCATTTAACAAAGCATGTACAGGATCTGTTCAAAATGCTGATGAAAGAAATCAAAGAAGGCCGGGAACGGTGGCTCACGCCTGTAACCCCAACGCTTTGGGAGGCTGAGGCAGGCAGATCATGAGGTCAAGAGATCAAGACAAGCCTGGCCAACATAGTGAAACCTCGTCTCCACTACAAATACAAAACTTAGCAGGGCGTGGCGACAGGTGCCTGTAATCCCAGCTACTTGGGAGGCTGAGGCAGGAGAATTTCTTGAACCTGGGAGGGCAGAGGTTGCAGTGAGCTGAGATCATGCCACTGTACTCCAGCCTGGGCGACAGAGCAAGATTCCATCTCAGAAAAAAAAAGAAAAGAAAAAAGAAATCAAAGGAGATCTAAATAAACAGACATACTGTACTCAGGGGCTGGAAGAATCAACATAGTAAAGATGTCAGTTCTCCACAAATGGTTCTACAGGAGTAATGCAATTCCTATATCACAGTCTCAGCAAGGTTATTTGTAGACATAGACAAGCTGATTCTAAAATGTATATGGAAAGACACAGTCCCTAGAATAGCTAAAGCAATCTTGACAGAGAAGAATAAAGTGGGAGGAATCATTCTACGTGATACTAAGGCTAACTATATAGCTACAGTAATCATGACAGTGTGGTATGGTCAGAGAGATAGGAACATAGAAACATAGATCAATGAACAGAATAGAAAACGCAGACATATGTCCAGGTGCAATGCTTCACACCTGTAATCCCAGCACTTTGGGAGGCAGAGGCGGGAGGATTGTTTGAGCTTAGGAGTTCAAGACCAACCTCGCAACATAGTGAGACCTTGTCTCTACTAAAAATAAAAATAAAAATAAAAATAATAAATTAGCTGGGCATAGTGGCATGTGCCGGTAGTCCCAGCTATTTGGGAGGCTGAGGTGGGAGGATCTCTTGAGCCTGGGAGACTGAGGCTGCAGCAAACAATTATCGTGCCACTGCACTCCAGCCTGAGCAACTCAGTGAGACCCTATCTCAAAACAAAAAAAGTAAGAAAACCCAGACATAGACCAATGCAAATTTGCTCAGCCAATTTTTGACAAAAGTGCAAAAACAGTTCGATGGAGGATTTTAAGACATCTAGCTACATAATCAAGGCTGTGTGATACTAGTAGAGAGATAGATACACAGAACAACAGAACACAGTAGAGAATCTAGAAATAGAGCCACACAAATATGCCCAGCTGACTTTTAACAAAGGTGCAAAAGTAAATCAATGGAGGCTGGGCACGGTGGCTCACGCCTGTAATCCCAGCACTTTGAGAGGCTGAGGCTGGTGGATCACTTGAATAGTTCAGTTTGAGACCAGGCTGGCTAACATGGTGAAATCCTGTCTCTACTAAAAATACAAAAATTAGCCAGGCTTGGTGGCAGGCCTCCATAGTCCCAGCTACTCAGAAGGCTGAGGCAGGAGAATCCCTTGAACCTGGGAGGCGGAGGTTGCAGTGAGCTGAGTTTGCACCACTGCACTCCAGCCTGGGTGGCAGAGTGACTCCACCTCAAAAAAAAAAAAAAAAAGGTAAATCAATGGAGAAATGAGACCCTTTGCAGTAAATGGTGCTGGAACAATTGAACATCCATAGGCAAAAAAGTGAACCTTTAATCTAAACTCACACCTTAGATAAGAATGAACTCAAAATGAATCATGAAGTTAAATGTAAAATATAAAATTATAAAACCTTTAGAAAAAAATAGAAAATCCGTGGGCCCTAGGGCTAGGCAGAGTTCTTAGACTTGAGGAAAAATTGACAAATTCTATCTCATCAAAATTAAAAAATGCTGTTCTGCAAAAGCCCGTTTAAATAGGATGAAAAGAAAAGATATGACCTGGAAGAAAATATTTGCAAACCACATATCCCACAAAGGAATCTCAAAACTTTATGGTAGGCTGGGAATCCCAGCACTTTGAGAGGCTGAGGCAGGCAGGTCACGAGGTCAGGAGTTCAAGACCAGCCTGACCAATATAGTGAAACCCCGTCCCTACTAAAACTACAAAAACTAGCTGGGCGTGGTGTCGGGCGCCTGTAGTCCCAGCTACTCAGGAGGCTGAGGCAGGAGAATTGCTTGAACCTGGGAGGTAGAGGTTGCAGTGAGCTGAGATAGTGCCATTGCACTCCAGCCGAGGTGACAAGAGCAAGACTGTCTCAAAAGAAAAAACGAAAGAAAAAAAAGAAACAAACTCTGGTTTTTTTTGTTTGTTTTCTCCTGCTCCCTACTAGTAATTTTCATTTATATATATATATTTTTTTGCTTTCTCTAGTTTTTTTAAACTGTTTTTTCTTTTTTTGAGATGGAGTTTTACTCTTGTTGCCCAGGCTGGAGTGCAATGACATGATCTCGGGTCACTGCAATGTCTGCCTCCCGGGTTCAAGCACTTCTCCTGCCTCAGCCTCCCAAGTAGCTGGGATTACAGGCATGCGCTACCACGTCTGGCTAATTTTGTATTTTTAGTAGAGACGGGGTTTCTCCATGTTGTCCAGGCTGATCTGGAACTCCCGACCTGAGGTGATCCACCCGCCTCGGCCTCCCAAAGTGCAGGGATTACAGGTATGAGCCACCATGCCTAGCCTAAACTTTGTTTTCTAGATTGTTTTCTTTCTCTAGTTTTATTTATTTATTTTTCTTTGTTGTTTTACTTTTGTTCTTCTCTAGTTTTAAAATCCATTCATCAAGTATACACCTACTATGTACCCATGAAAATTAAAAATTAAAACATAAAATTAAATACATTCATCAACAAAACAGAACATTGTGAATTGTGTCACCAGAAGCTCCTCCCAGGGATGTGAAACTTTTCTCTCTCAAGCTGAGCGGTGACATTGCGTGTTTGCCTGGCATGGTTTTGACCTTATAAAACAGCATCCTGTGGTTAGGAGCTGGTCTCTAGGTGAATGAATCCACTATGGCATTTTAGTAATTTCAGGTGATGGCTGACGAGGAACGGCTTACGCTTTCTGGTTTCTCCAGCACATGGCTGACATGACAGGGCTTACTCCTTGTGATTTAGGTGGCAGTTGCAGGAACAGTCTTCTGGAAAGACAAAATCAGCATCATTTGTCTCACCTCTCCTCGGAGTGCTGAAGCTTCCCTTTCCTCATTAGGAACATTCCTTTTACCTCACGGAGCTATTGCGAAGAATGAAAAACAGAAATAGCTGGGAAGCACTTCTTGCCAGCCAAGGAAATGTGAGTCACCACTTGGGGCTCAAGTAGAATTGGGCTCAGCTGTGAGTAACATAAACCCTGAAATACCAGTGGCTTAAACGAGGTAGATGTTTATTCCTGTCTCGTAATAAAGTGCAGGAGTGTGACAACACAGATGATCATGGAGAACATTATGCAAGTGAAATTAACCAGTCATAGAAGGACAAACACTGCAGGATCTCACTTATATGTGGAATCTAAAAGAGACAAACTTGAAGAGTGGAGTGGAGTGGTGCTTTCCAGGGCTGGGCAGGAGGGTTGGGGAGATGTTGGTCGAAGGGTAGAAAATTTGTACCTCAAGGGACCTATTATTAAAATGTGACTATAGTTAATAAAAATGTGTTGTATACTTGAAAATTGCTGAGATAATAGATTTTTTTCTTTCTTTCTTTTTCTTTTTTTCTTTTTTTTTTGAGATGGAGTTTGGCTCTGTCGCCCAGGCTGGAGTGCAATGGTGCTGTCTCGGCTCACTGTAACCTCCGCCTCCCAGGTTCAAGCAATTCTCCTGCCTCAGTCTCCCAAGTAGCTGGGATTATAGGCGCCCGCCACCACACTGAGCTACTTTTGTATTTTTAGTAGAGACAGGGTTTCATCATGTTGGCCAGGTGGGTCTCGAACTCCTGACCTCGTGATCTGCCCGCCTCGGCTTCCTAAAGGGCTGGGATTACAGGCGTGAGCCACTGCACCTGGAGAGAGTAGATTTTTTCTTTTCTTTTTTCTTTCTTTTTTTTTTTGAGACAGTCTCACCCTGTTGTCCAGCCTGGAGTGCAGTGGCGCAATCTCAGCTCACTGCAACCTCGGCCTCATGCCTTAGTCTCCCAAGTAGCTGGGACTACAGGTGTGTGCCACCATGCCTGGCTAATTTTTGTATTTTGGTAGAGACAAAGTTTCACCATGTTAGCCAGGTTGGTCTCGAACTCCTGGCCTCAAGTGATCCCACACCTCGGCCTCCCAAGGTGCGAGGATTACAGCCGTGAGTCACCATAGCTGGCCAGAGATTAGATTTTTAAATATGCCACAAAACAATGATGTGAGGTAATGGATGATATGTTAATTAGCTTGATTTAGCCATTCCACAATGTATACATACACTGCAACATCATGTTGTACACCATAAATATATACACTTTTTATTTTTTTAGACACAGGGTGTCACTCTGTGGCCCAGGCTGAAGTGCAGTGGCGTTATCATAGCTCACAGCATCCTCCAACTCTTGAGTTTAAGTGTCCTGCTTCAGCTTCCTGAGTAGCTGGGACTACATGCATGTGCTACCACGCCCAGCTACTTAGAAAAATTTTTTTTTTTTTAGACATAGTACTCTCACTGTGTTGCCCAGGCTGGTCTTGAACTCCTGGCCTCAGCTGATCCTACCACCTGAGCCTCCCAAAGCACTGGTATTAGAGGTTCGAGCCACAGCACCCAGCTTACACTTTTTATTTGTCAATTAAAAATAAATAACTAGGCTGGACTGGTGGCTTACGCCTTTAATCCAGCATTTTGGGAGGCCAAGATGGTTGGATCGCCTGAGGCCAGGAGTTTGAGACCAGCTTGGCCAACATGGTGAAACCACGTCTCTACTAAAAAGACAAGAAAAATTAGATGGGCATGGTGGCGCACGCCTGTAATCCCAGCTACTTGGGAGGCTGAGTCAGGGGACTCGCTTGAACCCAGGAGGTGGAGGATGCAGTGAGCCGAGATCGTGATACTGCACTCCAGCCTGGGCAACAACAGCAAAACTCAGTCTCTAAATAAGTAAGTAAATAAAAGTAAATAAATAGAGAGTCCAGGGGAAGGAAGCCTGGAGCCTGTGTGGTAGCTTTACCCATAAAGCCCTAAAGGACCCAGATTCCTCATATATTATAACTCCATTGAGTATGATTTCTATTCTCACAGTCATCTTATGAACCAAGGGGGCTGCCAGAGCACCAGCCAACACATTCCAGCCAGAAGGAGAGGAAAAAGGCAAAGAATATGTCTTCTTCTATCAAGAATATTATCTGTAGGTTGCACATACCCCTCTATTCACATTCATTGACCAAACCTTAGTCACCTGGCTGGGTGCAGTCGCTCACACTTATAATCCCAGCACTTTGGTGAAACCACAGGCGTGTGCCACCACACCCAGCTCATTTTTGTATTATTATTATATTTTTTTGTAGAGACAGCGTTCTGCTATGTTGCCCAGGCTAGTCTTGAACACCTGGGCACAAGTGGTCTTCCCACCTCAGCCTGCAGAAGTGTTGGGATTATAGGTGTGAGCCATTGCACCCAGCCCAAACTTCCGTTATTTAGTTGGGTACATGACCAAATAGAATAACAATTACATTTCCCAGCTGCCCCTGTGTTTTGGCTTGGTCACGTGACTAGCGTTTGTTGGTTGATTTTTTTTTTTTTTTTGAGACAGAGTCTCACTCTGTCGCCGAGGCTGAAGTGCAGTGGCTTCCCAGGTTCAAGTGATTCTCAAGCCTCAATCTCCTGAGCAGCTGGGACTACGGGCCACCAACACCGCCACTATTTTTGTGTTTTTAGTAGAGACGGGATTTCACCATATTGGCCGGGATCGTCTGCAACCCCTGACCTCAGGTGATCCACCTGCCTCGGCCTCCCAAAGTGCTGGGTTCACAACGTGAGCCACCGTGCCCAGCCCAGCACTACCTTCTTTTTTATGGCTCAATTATATGCCATTGTGTGGATGCACCGCATTGTGTTTGTTCATTTGCCATCAGTTGATGGCTCTTGGAACATTTTGTATATATATTTTTTTGAATTTGTACAAATGTATGGGGTACATGTGCAATTTCGTTACCCGAATAGATTACATAGTGGTCAAGTCAGGACTTTTAGGTATCCGTCACCTAAATAATATACCTTGTATCCATTAAATAATTTCCCATTATTCCTCCCCCTTGCCCTCCCCTCACCCTTCTGAGTTTCCGTTGTCTATCACTCTGCTCTCTGCATCCATGTCTACGCCTTTTCTAGCAGCCACTCATGAGTGAGAACGTATAATATTTGTCTTTTTGTGCCTGGCTTGTTTCACTTAAAATAATGACCTCCAATCCCATCCATGTTGCTGCAAAAGACATGATTTCATTCTTTTTATTGCTAAATAGTATTCCACTGTGTATATGTACCATGCTTTCTTTATCCACTTGGAAGCTTTTAAGCAAAGAAGACATGGAGTAAGAGTTGTGATTTAGAAATATTATTTTGGTGAGTGAGGAGGTGAGAAATCAGTTAGGATGCCATTTCTGGCCTCCATAAGAAAGGATGAAGACTTCCAAAGTGGGGAGGGGCTTTGCCTCTCCCCCATCTTGGGATGATCTCCCCATAGAGGAAGGGTAGTAAAACAATGTGAAATGACCGCTGCAGAGCACTAAAAAGACCCGTTGTCCTCCCATTCAAAGGAAAGCCCCAAAAGTTGGAGAATCTAGGAATGGAGGCAGAGATGAGGGGACACATTGGAGAGGCGTTTAGAAGGCAAAAGTGACTTGACTTGGCCATGCTTTCGATGTGGGAAGTAAAGGAGGACATGGGAAACATGTAGAACACATTTGTTTGTTTGTTTGTTTGAGTCAGTCTTGCTCTGTCACCCAGGCTGGAGTACAGTGGCATGATCTCAGCTCACTGCAATCTCTGCCTCCCGAGTCCAGGCAATTTTCCCTGCCTCAGCCTCCCGAGTAGCTGGGATTACAGGTGCCCACCCCCATGCCTGGCTATTTTTTCTTTCTCTCTTTCTTTCTTTTTTTTGTATTTTTAGTAGAGATGGGGTTTCATCACATTGGCCAGGCTGGTCTCGAACTCTTGACCTCAGGTGATCTGCCCACCTTGGCCTCCCAAAGTGCTGAGATTACAGGTGTAAGCCACCGGGCCCAGCCTAGAACACATTTTAGTGTCTTGCGTGATGGGTAGATTTGGGGGCCATTCACTCTGAAGTGGAAGAAGACAGAGGAGAAGCATGTTTGGGTAGAAGCAAGAGGGAAATAATGAGTTTGGTTTTGAGTTGTTGAATGTCATTTTGCAACCAGAACAAAGAATATTCTTCCCCAACTCTTTCTCTCAATGTTGGGGGTCAAGCATCTGAACATGCTGCCTATTTGGGGAGATATTTCAAGATAGGTGGGGAGGTGGAGCCCTACTTTTCAGTTTAAATGCTGAAGAGAGGCAAATATTCTTTCCTCTCCCTCTTTGGCAGGTGGGAGTGTGATCAAGGCACCCCCAAATGGATGCTCCTGTCTGGGTCTCTCAATCTTTTTTTTTTGGGAGTCTTACTCTGTCACCCAGGCTGGAGTGCAGTGGCTCACTGCAAACTCTGTCTCCGGGGTTCAAGTGATTCTCCTGCTTCAGCCTCCCAAGAAGCTGAGGCTACAGGCATGTGCCACCACTTCTGGACTTCTGGCTAATTTTTTGTATTTTTAGTAGAGCTAGGGTTTCACTGTGTTAGCCAGGGTGGTCTCGATCTCCTGACTTCGTGATCTGCCCACCTCAGCCTCCCAAAGTCCTGGGGTTACATGTGTAAACCACCGTGCCCACCCTGGTCTCTCAATCTTGAGAGAGAGACAGAAAGATGGAGACATTCAGAGATTATTCAAAGCAATTGTGCAAATAACCCCCCAAGAAGTTGTTCTGAAAGGGAATACATACTGCTTTGGAGTAAAGAAAAGATGAAAAAATTAAAAGAATAACTTAAGTGTCTTTATTTTCTAAGTAGACAATATCAGGTTTCCTGCTATTTGTGAGTTTTGTTCCAGAAATAAAACATCATCATAACCTGTAACTATGTACTAATAAACTGATCGTTCATAAGATTAGTCCCCATTTAAACTCTCCTGTCTGAGAAGCCCTGCCCACCCCTTACTTCCATGTCTTTGTCATCAGTCTCGTGATGAGTGTCTGATGTTGTGATACCTAATTAAACAGTGCTAAACAGTACTATGCACTTGATTACAAAGGGAAATTACAATTGTTGCAAAAAAGATGCAGATTTTATTATATCAATGAAAATGATGCTGAACTACATTGCAAAGCTCTTGACGAATGAGCCTCTGGTAAGGATACCAAGTAGCAATTGAAGAATAAATTGACAATGGTGATGATGGGAACATCAAAAGAGCATAATGCTACAGTTGGAATGTCCTCTCCAAGACTCCTGTTGAAATTTAATTGCCAATGTAGTGGTATTAGGAGGTGGGGCCTTTAAGATGTGATTAGGTCATGAGGTCCTGCCTTTTTTTTTTTAATCAAAGAAAAGAGGTTTGGCTGGGTGCTGTGGCTCACGCCTGTAATCCCAACACTTTGGGAGGCCGAGGCGGGCAGATCACGAGGTCAGGAGATCGAAACCATCCCGGTCAACATGGTGAAACCCCACCTCTACTAAAAATACAAAAATTAGCTGGGCGTGGTGGCAACCACCTGTAGTCCCAGCTACTCGGGAGGCTGAGGCAGGAGAATTGCTTGAAC
>NW_016107928.1:79995-105347 GCF_001604975.1 Cebus imitator | reverse complement strand
TAGTAGAGATGGGGTTTCACCATGTTGGCCAGGCTGATCTCGAACTCCTGACCTCTAGTGATCTGCCCGCCTTGGCCTCCCAAAGTGCTGGGATTATAGGCATGAGTCACTGTGCCAGGCTGGTAGATGTTGATAACAGGGGCAAGAGTGGACCTCCTCATCCTGCTCCTGGTCCTGGGAAAAGGATTCTCTCACCTCAGTATAGCACTGGCTGTATTTCGTCAGACCTCTTTCTGAGATTGAAGAAGTTATTTTCTGTTCCTACTTTGCTGAGATGTTCATTATGAACGCATGCTAAATTTTGTCAAATGCTCACTGTCTGTCACTTGATGTAAGAGGCTTACAGCTACATGTTGGTGTGTTTTTACAAATCCCGGAGTCTCTGTGCTATCTATTAGCGTTTGCTGACTGTTGTTTTCCATTTAAACTGATATTTTTCTGGTTCACTTATGCCAAGTAATTTTGGGTTTTCTCCTAAAGTTCAGGACTTTTTTCTTTTTAGAGATGGGGTCTCTCTCTGTCACCCAGGCTGGAGAGGAGTGGTGCGATCATAATTCACTGCAGCTTCAAACTCCTGGGCTCAAGTGATCCTTCCATCTCAGCTTCCTGAGTAGCTGGAACCACAGCACCTGGTTCTTTGATGAATAAACACTCCTTGTTTGTTGTTTGCCTTTGGTTAAATTCCAAAGCACTGAAATGGTTGTTTCTGACTTTCGTTCAGATTTACAGGTGCATTTTGGTGAGAGGGTTTGTTGACCTCCTCACCCCTTCACTTTGGAAATCTTTAATATTTTTTATTATGCAATTCAATCTTCTGTCCAATATATGTGTTGAATGCCTCCCATGCGGCTGGCTCTGCCTCAGCCATTGGGGACCCAGGGTGAATAGATACGCCACCTTCTCCAAAGTGCTTGTGCAAGCACTGAGCAAACACACTGAGTTACTTCCAATAGTGAAAAGTGCAGTGATTAATATCCAGCTTTCTTTCTTTCTTTTTTTTTGAGACAGAGTTTCGTTCTTGTCACCTAGGCTGAAGTGCAGTGGCATGATCTCTGCTCACTGCAACCTTTGCCTCCTAGGTTCAAGCGATTCTACTGCCTCAGCCTCCCGAGTGGTTAGGATTGCAGGCACCCGTCACCACGCCTGGCTAATTTTTGTATTTTTAGTAGAATCGAGGTTTCGCTATGTTGGGCATCTGGCCTTGAACTCTTGACCTTGTGAGCCACCCTCCTTGGCCTCCCAAAGTGCTGGGATTACAGGTATGAGCCACCGTGCCTGGCCAATATCCAGCTTTCATTGAGCACCTGCCCCGTGCCAGATACTAGCCCAAGCACCTGCAGGAAGCATCTTACCCCTCAAGGTTGCCCCAGGAATTAGATACGCCCGTCTCAAGGACAGGTACACTGGAAAACAGGGCGCCTCGGCCCCCACCCCCAGGACTTCACCTGGCCGCGTCAAGTGCTGCCGGCATAGTAGTCCTTCATCAAATATTAGTCAGCACTTCTATTTTCCTCTGCAGATGGTGACACTATCTAAGAGGTACCAGCTTTGGCCAGAGAGCTGTGCAACAGCTGCCACCCAGGATGAAGAGCCCTTGACCCCAAAGGCAACAGGCAGAGCTGGGCCACCAGGACCATGGTGCAAACATGCCACTCTCCTTTCAGGTGCCAACCAAGGAGCCCTGGGGGTCCAATCCTGGCTCTGGCTTTGGCAGAACTCTCACCTTGCCCCCAGACACCTGCGGTAGGAGGACAGTGCAGGTGGCGGCAGCTCCCAGTGGCTGAGAGAGGGCTGTGCGCCTCTGCACTAGGAGACCTCTCCCATCTAGTCCTCCTCACACCCTGGTTAGGAAGGTGACAACATCATCCCATCCACAAGAGAAGAGACAGTGGCTACGGAATGGCAGGCATCCCTTACAAGTGGGACTGGAAGCCTTTCCCTCCTGCCCTGCAGGAGGCCTGTGGCCGTCACTGCCCTAATCCAGCTATGCCAGGTCCTTGTGCTCTCCAACTGATCGTCCCTGTTGATGTCATCCCACCAAAAATCACATTCTGGCAGCAACCTGGACTGGACCAAAATTCTGTCTTTATGAATGGATTCATGTTATTTTCAGGAGTGGGTTAGTTATCTTGAGAGTCTGGCTCCCTTTTACTCTGTCTCATGTTCTCTTGCTTTTAACCATGTGATACCTTCTGCCATGCTATGATACAACAAGAAGACCCTCACCAGATGTATCCCCTTGATCTTGGACTTCCCAGCCTCCAGAACGTGAGCTAGATAAATTTGTTTGCTTTGTGAATTACCCAGTCTGTGGTATTCTGTTACAGCAGCAGAAAACAGACTAAGACACGTGATAAGCAAAAGATTGAGAGAGACTCATGGGAAAATCAGTGAAGTCCCAGAACCTTTTACTGAAATGATTATCTTTCTACTGCAAAAGTCAATCATAAAGTAAAAGGCATAATATATGCCATCATATAATTTTGTATGAAAATATATTTTAAAAAATTTAATCCACTACTTTTTCTAAGTATCACAAGGAAACATCAGAAACACCAGAATTGAGGAATGTTCAACAAATAACTGGTACTCTTCAAAAGTGTCAAGGTCATGAAAGACAAAGGAAGACTCAAGAACTAGCCCAGATTGAAGGAGATGTGATGACTAGGATGATGTGTCATCCGGAAGCAGAAAAAGGACATTAGTGGGGCAATTGATAACATTTGAATAAAGTCTCTAAATTATAGTAATGTATTAGTGTTTCTTAATTTTCATCTTTGTACTGTTATATAACCTTTTTACATTTCTTAATTTTAATTTTAATTTTTTTTTTGAGACAGAGTCTCACTCTGTCACCCAGGCTGGAGTGCGGTGGCACGATCTTGGCTCACTGCAACCTCTGCCTCCCAGGCTCAAGCTATTCTTGTGCTTCAGCCTCCTGAGTAGCTGGGTACTACAGGTGCCTGCCACCATGCCCGACTGATTTTTAAATTATTAGTAGAGACAGGGTTTTGCCATGTTGGCCAGGCTGGTCTCGAACTCCTGACTTCATGTGATCCAACTGACTCGGCCTCCCAAAGTGCTGGGATTACAGGCGTGAGTCACCATGCTTGGCCTGTATTGTTATAGAAAATGTTAACATTTAGGGAGTCTGAGTATATGGAAATTCTTTGTGCTATATTTACAACTCTTTTCTTTTTTAAAAAAAAATATTGAGGCCAGGCATGTCACACCTGTAATCCCAGCACTTTGGGAGGCCGAGGTGGATGAATCACCTTAGGTCAGGAGTTTGAGACCAGCCTGACAAACATGGTGAAACCTCGTCTCTACTAAAAATACAAAAATTAGCCAGGCATAGTGGTGTGTGCTGTAATCTCAGCTACTCAGGAGGCTGAGGCACGAGAATCACTTGAACCTGGGAGGCGGAGGTTGCAGTGAGCTGAGATCGCACTGTTGAACTACAGCCTGGGCAAGAAGAGAGAAACCCTGTCTCAAAAAAAAAAAATCATTTATTTTTATGGAGACAGGGTCTTGCTATGTTGCCCACGCTGGTCTTGAACTCTCAGCCTCAAACAATCCTCCTGCCTTGGCTTCACAAAATACTGGGATTACAGACATAAGCCACTGTGCCCCACCTATATTTGAAACTTTTTTGTTTCGAAGTATTTCAATTTAATTAAAAAAAATTTTTTTTTGTTATTGCATTTTAGGTTTTGGGGTACATGTGAAGAACATGCAAGATTGTTGCATAGATACAAATATGGCAGAGTGATTTGCTGCCTTCCTCCCCATCACCTATATCTGGCATTTCTCCCCATGCTATCCCTCCCCAACTCCTCACCCCCCACTGTCCCTCCCCTATTTCCCCCCAACAGACCCCAGTGTGTGATGCTCCCCTCCCTATGTCCATGTGTTCTCATTGTTCAACACCCGTCTATGAGTGAGAACATGTGCATTTGATTTTCTGTTCTTGCATCAGTTTGCTGAGAATTATGGTTTCTAGGTTCATCCATGTCCCTACAAAGGACACGAACTCATCGTTTTTGATGGCTGCATAATATTCTGTGGTGTATATGTGCCACATTTTCCCTGTCCAGTCTATCATCAATGGGCATTTGGGTTGGTTCCAGGTCTTTGCTATTGTAAACAGTGCTGCAATGAACATTAGTGTGCATGTTTCCTTATAGGAGAATGATTTATAATCCTTTGGATATATACCCAGTAATGGGATTTCTGGGTCAAATGGAATTTCTATTTCTAGGTCCTTGAGGAATCACCACACTGTCTTCCACAATGGTTGAACTAATTTATACTCCCACCAACAGTGGGAAGTGTTCCTATTTCTCCACATCCTCTTCAGCATCTACTGTCTCCCGATTTTTTAATGATCGCCATTCTAACTGGCATGAGATGGTATCTCAATGTGGTTTTGATTTGCATTTCTCTAATGACCAGTGATGATGAGCATTTTTTCATATGTTTGTTGGCCTCATGTATGTCTTCTTTTGTAAAGTGTCTGTTCATATCCTTCACCCACTTTTGAATGGGCTTGTTTGTTTTTTTCTTGTAAATCTGTTTTAGTTCTTTGTAGATTCTGGATATCAGCCCTTTGTCAGATGGGTAAACTGCAAAATTTTTTCCCATTCTGTTGGTTGCGGATTCACTCTAATGACTGTTTCTTTTGCCGTGCAGAAGCCGTGGGGTTTGATTAGGTCCCATTTGTCTATTTTGGCTTTTGTTGCCAATGCTTTTGGTGTTTTGGTCATGAAGTCCTTGCCTACGCCTATGTCCTGAATGGTTTTGCCTAGATTTTCTTCTAGAGTTTTTATGGTGTTAGGTCTTATGTTTAAGTCTTTAATCCATCTGGAGTTAATTTTAGTGTAAAGTGTCAGGAAGGAGTCCAGTTTCTGCTTTCTGCACATGGCTAGCCAGTTTTCCCAACACCATTTATTAAACAGGGACTCCTTTCCCCATTGCTTGTTTTTGTGAGGTTTGTCAAAGATTGGATGGTTGTAGATGTGTTGTGTTGCCTCCAAGGCCTCTGTTCTGTTCCATTGATCTATATCTCTGTTTTGGTACCAGTACCACACTGTTTTGATTACTGTAGCCTTGTAGTATAGTTTGAAGTCCGGTAGTGTGATGCCTCCCGCTTTGTTCTTTTTGCTTAGAACTGACTTGGCTATTTGGGCTCTCTTTAGGTTCCATATGAAGTTTAAGATGGTTTTTTTCCAGTTCCATAAAGAAGGTCATTGGTAGCTTGATGGGGATAGTGTTGAATCTGTAAATTACTTTGGGCAGTAATGCCATTTTCACGATATTGATTCTTCCTAACCATGAACATGGGATGTTTCTCCATCTGTTTGTGTCCTCTCTTATTTCGTTGAGCAGTGGTTTGTAGTTCTCCTTGAAGAAGTCCTTTATGTTTCTGGTTAGTTGTATTCCTAGGTATTTTATTCTCTGTAGCAATTGTGAATGGGAGTTTGCTCATGATTTGGCTCTCTGTTAGTCGGTTATTGATGTATAGGAATGCTTGTAATTTTTGCACATTGATTTTGTAACCTGAGACTTTGCTGAAGTCACTTATCAGTTTCAGGAGATTTTGGGCTAAGATGATGGGGTCTTCTAGATATACAATCATGTTGTCTGTAAATAGAGACAATTTGACTTCCTCCTTTCCTATTTGAATACCCTTTATTTCTTCTTCTTGCCTGATTGCTCTGGCTAGAACTTCCAATACTATATTGAATAGGACTGGTGAGAGAGGACATCCTTGTCTAGTGCAAGATTTCAAATGGAATGCTTCCAGTTTTTGCCCATTCAGTATGATATTGGCTGTTGGTTTGTCATTATTTTGAGATACGTTCCATCAATACCTAGTTCATTGAGGGTTTTTAGCATAAAGGGCTGTTGAATTTTGTCAAAGGCCTTCTCTGCATCAATTGAGATAATCATGTAGTTTTTGTCTTTGGTTCTGTTTATGTGGTGAATTATGTTTATAGACTTGCATATGTTGAACTAGCCTTGCATCCCCGGGATGAAGCCTACTTGATCATGGTGGATAAGCTTTTTGATGTGCTGTTGCAATCGGTTTGCCAGTATTTTATTGAAGATTTTTGCATCTATGTTCATCATGGATATTGGCCTGAAGTTTTCTTTTCTTGCTGAGTCTCTGCCAGATTTTGGTATCAGGATGATGTTGGTCTCATAAAATGATTTGGGAAGGATTCCCTCTTTTTGGATTATTTGGAATAGTTTCAGAAGGAATGGTACCAGCTCCTCTTTGTATGTCTGGTAGAATTCGGCTGTGAACCCATGTGGACCTGGGCTTTTTTTGGTTGGTAGGCTCTTATTTGCTGCCTCAACTTCAGACCTTGTTATTGGTCTATTCAGGGTTTTGACTTCTTCCTGGTTTAGGCTTGGGAGAATGCAAGTGTCCAGGAATTTATCCATTTCTTCCAGGTTTACTAGTTTATGTGCATAGAGTTGTTTGTAATAATCTCTGATGATGGTTTGTGTTTCTGTGGAATCTGTGGTGATATCCCCTTTACCGTTTTTTATTGCATCTATTTGATTATTCTCTCTTTTCTTTTATTAATATGGCTAGTGGTCTGTCTATTTTGTTGATCTTTTCGAAAAACCAGCTCCTGGATTTATTGATTTTTTGAAGGGTTTTTTATGTCTCTATCTCCTTTAGTTCTTCTCTGATCTTAGTTATTTCTTGTTGTCTGCTAGCTTTTGAGTTTTTTTGGTCATGCTCCTCTAGCTCTTTCAATTTTGGTGATAGGGTGTCGATTTTAGATCTCTCCTTGCTTCTCATGTGGGCATTTATTGCTATATATTTTCCCCTAGAGACTGCTTTAAATGTGTCCCAGAGATTCTGGTACGTTGTGTCTTCATTTTCATTGGTTTTGAAGAACATCTTTATTTCTGCCTTCATTTCATTGTTTATCCAGTCAACATTCAGGAGCCTGTTGTTCAGTTTCCATGAAGATGTGCAGTTCTGAGTTAGTTTCTGAATTCTGAGTTCTAACTTGATTGCACTGTGGTCTGAGAGACTGTTATGATTTCCGTTCTTTTGCATTTGCTGAGGAGTGATTTACTTCCAATTATGTGGTCAATTTTAGAGTAGGTGTGATGTGGTGCTGAGAAGAATGTATATTCTGTGGCTTTGGGGTGGAGAGTTCTGTAAATGTCTATTAGGTTTGCTTGGTCCAGTTCTGCATCCAAGTCCTGGATATCCTTGTTAATTTTCTGTCTCATTGATTTGTCTAATATTGACAATGGGGCGTTAAAGTCTCCCACAGGTACGTTTAAGTCTGCTGCAGCAGAACTCATAGACCCCTTTTTTTAACTTTTTTTCCCAGGTGCTCTCTCCCAGGGACTTACGGCTTTATTTGAGTTTCTGTTGTGCTGCTGCCTTTTTTCAGGGCTGCCCTGCCCAGCAAGCAGGCAGCCTAGTCACTGTCTGCTTGCAGAGGCTTTGCTGAGTTGCTGTGGGCTCTGCCCAGCTGCCATGTGAACTTCCCTGCAGTCCTGTTTATACAGATGTAGTTAGAACTGCCTCAGCAATGGTGGCCCACCTCTATAATGGTGGGCTCTCTCTGTAATGGCGGGCTGCCTTGGCAATGGTGGGCTGCCTCAGCTATGGCAAACTACCTCTGTAGTGGTGGACTGCTTCGGTAATGGTGGATGCCCCTCCCCCACAGAGCTGGACCATCTTGGGTTCAGCTGCGCTTGCTGTGAAACTCTCAATCCACAGCGTCTCAGATTGCTGTTTATTTGTGGGGGTGGGACCAGCCGAGCCTGATCACCTGGCTCCCTGCCTCAGAGCCCCCCCCTTTTTTTTTTTAGTTGAACGGTGACTCTGTCTACCAGGTGTTCCAGTCGCCTGTTGAAAAGGTGCCAGGATCTGTGTGATTTCCTGTGTGGCGACTCACTGAGCCGGCTGAAACAGCCATGCTGAGATTCATGGCGCTTTTTTGCCCAGGAATCTCCCGGCTTGGCTCCCTGTTTCAGTTCCCTTTTTAATCAGTTGAATGGGTGACTCTGTCTGCCAGGAGCTCCAATCACCAGCTAAAATGGCGCCCAGACCCGTGTATTTTGTATGGAGAACCGCCAGCAAAACAGCGTCACCGGCCAAACCAGCCGCACTGGCAACCCATGGGGCTCCTCTGCCTGAGAATCTCCTGGTCTGTGGGCAATGAAAATCTGTCTGGAAATGTGGCATCCACTCACCCTCCACGCTTTCGCTGGGAGCTGCAATCCTGAGGTGCTCCTAATTGGCCATCTTGGATCCCTCCTCATCTTAAGTTTAATTTTTTAAATTTAGAATTTAAAAACCTATTAGGGTAGCTCACAGAACCCTGGGGTGAGCTGGGCGTGGTGGCTTGCACCTGTAGTACCAGCTACTCAGAAAGCTGAGAATCGGTTGAGCCCAGGAGTTTGAGATCAACCTGAGCAATGTAACAAGACCCTATCTTTAAGAAAAAAAAACTCTGTCATGGATCAGACATTCAATAGTGAAGAAAATTAAAAAAAAAAAAAGAAAATTCAAACTGTCTCTAGGGGTTCCTTCTGTGAAGCCCCATGGCCACTGCTGCTAGGCATGGGAGTCAAAACCTCTGTCACCTCTGCCCCGACAGCCAGATGCCATCACTGCCACCCTGATCATAAAGTTCCTCATTGGACACTTACTACTCGTGTTGCTTTCTTCTGAGTCCAGGCGACTGTGTCCTGTTTAATTTAGCTTTGAAGTTATACACTCTAATTTTTCTTTTAGTGATTGTGCTAAGCTTACATCCTTGACTTGCCAAATTAATTATCCTAATCCCCTCTCCTTTGACAATGGAAAGAGCTTAAGACATGGTAACCCTATTTACATCTTTTTTTAACTTATATGTCAGAGTTATCATATATTTTATTTTATATTATGTTTTTGAGACAGGGTCTTACTCTGTTGCCCAGGCTGGAGTGCAGTGGCACAATCATGGTTCACTGAAGCCTGGACTTCCTGAGCTCAAGCAGTCCTCCATCCTCAGCCTCCTGACTAGCTGGGACTATAGGTGTGTGCTACTGTGCCTGGCTAATTTTATTTTATTATTTTTAGTAGAGACGGTGTCTTACTATGTCACCCAGGCTGGTCTCGAACTCCTGGCCTCAAGCAATCGCCCTACCTTGGCCTCCCAAAGTACTGGGATTACAGGTGTTACAGGTATTTTAATTCTATGTTTATTTGTTTGTTTATTTATTTATTTGTGTTTTGAGACAGGCTCTTGCTCTGTCACCATACAGGCTGGAGTGCAGTGGTGCAGTCTTAGCTCACTGCAACCTCCGCCTCCCTGGTTCAGGTATCTTCTGCTTCAGCCTTCCCAGTAGCTGGGATTACAGGCATGTGCCACCACTCCCAGTTAATTTTTGTGTTTTTGGTAGAGACAGGGTTACGTCATGTGTCTAGTTACTGGTGGGAGGCTCACTTGAGCCTAGAAGGTCGAGGCCGCAGTGAGTTATGATCGTGCCACCGAGCTCCTGCTGGGAGACAGAATGAGACTGTCTCAAAAAAAAAATTTTGTAAGTGAAAAGTTTTCACATACAAAATGTGTGGGTCCAGTGTGGTGGCTCACGCCCGTAATCCTAGCACTTTCGGAGGCCAAGGCGAGTGAATCACTTGAGGTCAGGAGTTTGAGACCAGCCTGGGCAATGTGGCAAAATCCCATCTCTAGTAAAAATGCAAAAATTAGCTGGGTGTGGTGGTGCACGCCTGTAATTCCAGCTACTGGGGAGGCTGAGGCAGGAGAATCACTTGAATCCGGGAGGCAGAGGTTGCGGTGACCTGAGATCGCACCACTGCACTCCAGCTTGGGTGACAGAGTCAGACTGGTCTCAAAATAAATAAATAAATAAATAAATAAATAAATAAATAAATAAACAAGAATAAAATATTACAAGTAAACTTGTAAAAAAAAACTTCATTGATTATCCTATCATAAAGCACTGTTTAAATTTGGAGATATTTATTCATATTTATGGTTTAGAGCCCTCAGGTCAGAGGGCCGAGGATGGGTACACTGAGGCGTATAAAACACTCGGTGACTGGAACATCAGAGTGACAGCTTAGTCAATGGTACTGGTTACCCTTTTACAAAAATGTTTTAGTAGGGGTTTTGCTATGTTGCCCAGGCTGGTCTCAAACTCCTGGCCTCAAGTGATCTTCCTGTCTAGGTGGGATTACAGGTGTGAGTCACCACACCCAGCTCGATTGCCTTTATTTATTTAGAGACAGGGTTTTGTTCTCTCACCCAGGCTGGAGTGCAGTGTCGCAATCATGGCTCTCTATAGCCTCGAACTTCTGGGCTCCAGTGATCCTCCTGCCTCAGGCTTCTGAGTAGCTGGGACCACAGGTGTAAGCCACCATGTCCAGTTTGCCTTTATTGTTTTTATTTTAATTAATTAATTCACTTATTTATTTTGAGATGGAGTCTCCTGTTGCCCAGGCTGGAGTGCAGTCACAGGATCTCGACTCACTGCAACCTCCACTTCCTGGGTTCAAGTGATCCTCCCACCTCAGCCTTCTGAGTAGCTGGGACTACAGGCGCATGCCACCACGTCTAGCTAATTTTTGTATTTTTTGCAGAGATGGGGTTTCGACATGTCGCCCAGGCTAGTCTTGAATTCCTGGACTCAAGTGATTTACCTGCCTCAGCTGCCCAAGGTACTAAGATTACAGGTGCAAGCCACTGTGCCCTGCCACTTACATTTTCTTGATTGAGATATTTTTCAATGTTTTTAATATTAGCTCTCTGTATAGTCTGTTAAATGTTTATGTCCTTTGTTCATTTGTTGGGATGTTAGCATTTTTAACCACTTTATGTAACTTTATTGTGTAATAAATATATTAACTCTTTGTATATTATATTTGCTGTAAAATGTCTTTCCTTTATGTTTGTGGTCTACAGCTTTTTCATATAAAAGTTATAATTATTTCATGTGGTCAAATCTTTCAATTGCTTTCTGACTTTTTTCTCCTGTATAAGCTTAAAAAGTTACCCTCTTCCAGAGTTTTACTGACTACTCATTCTATTTGTTTTCATTTTCTAACACCGAATTTTAATATTCAACTCTTTAATTTGGCTGAAACTTATTTTGGTGTATATCTTTTTTTTTTTTTGAGACGGAGTTTCACTCATGTTACCCAGGCTGGAGTGCAATGGCACGATCTCGGCTCACCGCAACCTCCGCCTCCTGGGTTCAGGCAATTCTCCTGCCTCAGCCTCCTGAGTAGCTGGGATTACAGGCACGCATCACCATGCCCAGCTAATTTTTTTGTATTTTTAGTAGAGACGGGGTTTCACCATGTTGACCAGGATGATCTCGATCTCTTGACCTCGTGATCCACCCACCTTGGCCTCCCAAAGTGCTGGGATTACAGGCTTGAGCCACCGCGCCCGGCCTGGTGTATATCTTTTTTTATTTTGAAACAGAGTCTCACTCTGTTGCCCAGGCTGGAGTGCAATGGTGCGATCCTGGCTCACTGCAACCTCCACCTCCCGGGTTCAAGTGATTCTCCTGCCTCAGCCTCCCGAGTAGCTGGAATTACATGTATGCACCGCCATGCTCAGATTGTTTTTGTATTTTTTTTTTTTTTTTAGTAGAGATGGGGTTTCACCATGTTGGCCAGGCTGGTTTTGAACTCCTGGTCTCAGATATCTGCCCGCCTTGGCCTCCCAAAATGCTGGGATTACAGGCATGAGCCACCGCACCAGGCCTAATGTATATCTTAACTGTTTTAGCTGGAGAATAGATTAATGTGGGAAAAGGCTATTCATCTTTCATTTACTTTTTTTTCCTCTAGAATTTCCTGTAATTTTCTGTTTATTGCTCTAAATGAACAGTCACTTTATAAAGGTCCAGAAAAATCATTGTGTGGAGTCTGATTTGGTATTAAGCCTACACATTAATTTGGAGAAAACTGACGCCATTAAAATATTTAACTCTTTCATTCAAGAACATTTCTCTCTGTTTATTCACGTCTTTTATATTCTCAAGGCAGCTTTGCCCTTTTTTCCTATCTATCTCATGGATTTTGTTAGTTTGAAAAAACTTGTTGCACTTGAGAATGGCATCCTTTCCTCATTAAATTTTCTAACTTTACTGTGAATATATAAGAGTACTATTGATTTCTGGGTGTTCTTGTACCTGCTCTTATTTATTTATTTATTTGTATTTATTGAGACAGGGTCTCGCTCTGTCACCCAGGCTGGAGTACAGTGGCGCAATCTCAGCTCATTGAAACCTCCACCTCCGGGGCTCAATTGATTTTTCTGTCTCAGCCTCCCTAGTACCTGCTCTGTAACGCAAATGGTTGTCTAGTTGTTCTTTTTTGTGTTGCAAGGTATACAATGATACTATTAGCAAATACGGACAGTTTTGTGTCTCTCCCAACAGTTATACTTCGTTCTGCCGTTGAGAAATGCTTTAAGAGCAATAGTAGCACTTTGGGAGTCTGAGACTGGCAGATTGCTTGAGCCCAGGAGTTTGAGACCAGCCTGCGCAACATGGCAGAACCTTATCTCTATAAAAACAAAATACAAAAATTAGCCAGGCATGGTAGTGCCTGTAGTCTCAGCTACATGGGGTGATGAGGTTGGGAGGATCCCTTCAGCCCAAGTTTCAGGCTGCAGTGAGCTGTGATCATACCACTGCACTACAGCCTGGGTGACAGAGTAGGACCCTAAAAAAATAAGTAATAAATAAAAGCAATAGTAAATAATTATGATGGAGGAGTTTATGTTATGTAATAAAACAGAGTGTTATAAACTTCCTGAACTGTGTTAAAAATATGTATAGGGGCAGGTTGGGGGGCTGACATCTGTAATCCCAGCAGTTTGGGAGGCCCAGGTGGGAGGACTGTTGAGACCCGCCTGGGTGACATGTTGTATTCCCATTACTTTGGGAGGCTGAGGCGGGTGGATCAAGAGGTCAAGAGGTAGAGACCATCCTGGCCAACATGGTGAAACCCCGTCTCTACTAAAAATACAAAAATTAGCTGGGCGTGGTGGCACACACCTGTAGTTACAACTACTCAGGAGGCTGAGACAGGAGAATCGCTTGAACTTGGGAGGCAGAGGTTGCAGTGAGCTGAGATCACACCACTGTACTCTAGCCTAGCAGCAAAGTGAGACTCTGTGTGAAAAAGAAAAAAAAATTTAAAAAATGCAAAAATTAGCTGTGGCACACGCCTGTATTCCCAGCTACTTGGGAGGCTGGGGTTGGAGGATCGCTTGAGTCTGGGAGGTCAAGGCTACAGTGACCTGCGATTATGCCACTGCACTTCAGCCTGGGAAACAGAGTGAGACCCTGTCTCAAAAACAAGAAAAAAAATGTAAGACACACACACACACACACACACACACACACACACACACACATATTAGCCTGCTAGCCTGACAGATGTACATGTTTATAGCAGTTGGCTCTACATAGCAGAATGTGGTTGAATCTACCTTTTTTTCTTCATCCATATTTTCTAATGATTCTATGATGATCATGTGTTTTTAAATAATGACAATTTTAATGCATTTGTTGTGTCACTTCTAGGTGGATTATCTTGGCTGTGGGTTGAAACAGTTATTCTGTATATGTTAAGAATATTTCCTATCTTATTTTTAAGGGTTTTTTTGTTTGTTTTTAAATTAGAACTGGGTGTTGAATTTTGTCAAGTGAGATTTTTGTTTTGGCAGCTGCAAAGATGATCACGGTTTTCCTTGTTTCTTTTTTGTAACTGAGATATATTTTGCCGAAAACAAAATGCACAGATCCTAGGTGTTCAGTCTGATGTGTTTTGACCATTGTATACACCCATGCAACCACCACTGAAAACAAGAAATGAACATTTCCACCACCCCCAGAAAGTTCTGGGGGAAATTCTGTGGTAAGTTGTTGATCTGTGTGGCTAAGCTGCTGCCACCTGCTTTGTGCATGATCTCCATTCGGCCTCAGTTGAACATCCTGCAGGCCTGAAGCCACTTTTTTTTTTTTTTGTTTTGAGATGGAGTTTCGCTCGTGTTACCCAGGCTGGAATGCACTGGTGCGATCTTGGCTCACTGCAACCTTCGCCTCCTGAGTTCAAGTGATTCTCCTGCCTCAGCCTCCCCAGTAGCTGGGATTACAGGCATGCGCCACCATGCCCGGCTAATTTTTGTATTTTTAGTAGAGACAGGGTTTCTCCATGTTGGTCAGGCTGGTCTCGAACTACCAACCTCAGGTGATTGGCCTGCCTTGGCCTCCCAAAGTGCTGGGATTACAGGTGTGAGCCACCACCCGTGGCTTGAAGCCACTTTTGAGGTCCTAGCAGGCTGCCCTCTCTGTCACTCTCAAGTTGTCCATCAGACCTTTCTGGTGGCAGAAGGGAGCCAGATTCTCTGCCGGGCAAGTGGCCATGGAGAGGGGTTACAAAGCTGCCTTTGGAGGAGAGAAGAGGGCAACAGCAGTGGATTGAAGCTTTTCGAGATCCTGCCAAATAATGTGTCTATGGCAAAAACATTTCTGGGCACCATCCCCTGAAAGGTTTTTAAAAAAATTTTTTTTAGATGGAGTCTCATTCTGTCATCCAGGCTGGAGTGCAGTGGCACAATCTTGGCTCACTGTAACCTCCAGCTCCTGGGTTCAAGTGATTCTCCTGCTTCAGCCTCCGGAGTAGCTGGGGATTACAGGCACCCATATATATATATATATTTTTTTCCGAGACAGAGTCTCGCTCTGTTGCTAGGCTAAAGTGCAGTGGTGTGATCTCGGCTCACTGTAACCTCTGCCTCCTGGGTATAAGTGATTCTCCTGCCTAAGCCTCCCAAGTAGCTGAGATTACAAGTGTGTGCCACCACGCCCAGCTAATTTTTGTATTTTTAGTAGAGACAGGGTTTCACCATGTTGGCCAGGATGGTCTCAATCTCCTGACCTCGTGATCCGCCTGCCTTGGCCTCCTGAAGTGCTGGGATCACAGGTGTGAGCCACCGCACCTGGCCAATTTTTGTATTTTTAGTAGAGATGGGGTTTCACCATTTTGGCCAGGCTGGTCTTGAACTCCTGACCTCGTGATCCGCCCGCCTCAGCCTCCCAAAGTGCTGGGATTATAGGCAGGAACCACTGTAGCTGCCTTGAAAGGTAATGATGGGTGAGGAGAGTAGGGAATACATGTGGTGGGTGCAGTATTTCCGACACTGCCACAGCCGTGGGATTTCATCTGCAGGCCCTATACCTTGCGTGTGTGCTCACTTGTTGATAAAGTCCCATACCACTTTCTGGAACATTCTTTCCCAGAGCATCCCTTCCTTTAGTGGCTGGGTTGCCCACTTGCACAACAGCATTGACCTTTTATGGGGCTTGCTACCCTCAGTGACCTTGAACTTTATTACTCTGCACCAATCTCATTGCATTCTTTTTGCTGATCACCAGTGTCAGCTGTGGCAGTTCATGGAATAATACCTAGTGTTATTTCTTCAGCTTATCATGTTAAAGCAAACCGGACAAAAACACAGAAAGACATGTTTATGTTTTCTACCAGCTTAACACTGACATGTTGGATGTGTTTTAAACACCATGAAGTTCAAAAAATGAGCTTAATGGTAGCACTTTGCTTTCTGTCCTCTGTATATCCAGGGTAAGAAGTCTATACAAAAGTAACTTGGGATTTCCTCAACTAAAAGGCCAGGGGCTCAAATTTTGGGTCTGAATGTGGCCTAGACTCTTCTATACAATTTTTGTAGCGTGACGTTTACTTGAATAATGCAAATAATCACTGCTAGTTTATGTTTCTTTCGTATGGGTCTTCTGAAAGTGAGGCAGGTTAACTCATTCAGGCCTGGGCTCTTTCTGGGGTGTGTGTGACACATACAAGTGTTGCCTCTGAAGCTACCATGGTTCCTTGCTTGGGCAAAGTGTAGGGCAAAGGCAGGGAAGGAATCGTGTGTAAAGCAGGTTAGTGAGGCACGCCAGGAAGCACGTCCCAGACTCCAGCCAGAAATCAAATCAAACCATGAAATCACAAAGGCACTGGGCGGAGCGGCAGTCCTGGAGCAGGCTTCCTCCCACGGCTCTTGATGCAAATGTCAACCAAGGGCCACGTTTTCCATGTTGCGGCGCCTACACCACAGAAATCAATTTAGACTTCTATTTCTAGATGTCACAACTTAGACTTTTTCTTTTCTTTCTTTCTTTTTTCTTTCTTTTTTTTTTTTTAAGATGAAGCTATTTTAAGCCTGCATCCAAATGCAAGCAGCTGAGCTGGAACCCCTTGCAGGATGCCGTCTGTTAACAGCCATGGCTGAAGACTGAAACCTGCAGGATGGACACCAGGAGCCTGGGTCGTGCTCCTCTACAGGGGCAGGAGCTGCCCTTCTGCAACAACCCCACCCCACCCCACCCCACCCATTTTGGGAAGGTGTCTGAGGCCTAACCGTGTGGATGAACTCTGTAGGGACCTTTAGAAATCGGGCCATCCCTCTTCCTTTAACCCTCTGTTGTTTGTCCCCAAGCTGTTTGGCCTGCAATCTGAGGAGACAACTGATTTTTCATGTTTTATACATTTTATTCATACATTTCTCCAACTTTGAAATGACAAAAGCCCAATTCTATGGTTTCCCATTACACAGCATCCTACAGGTATGTATATTCTACAAAGAATACTATGGAGTTTCTCTTCTTCCCCTGTCACACAAGATAACTGATTAGGGTTTCATCAACTTGTACTGTGCCGGCAGCGCACCAGCATTCTGGTTGTTCCGGCGACAGGGCAAAGGGATCAGGATGGGAGGGCGTGTGCTAAGGCATGTAAATAGATACAGACAGAGAGAAAGAAAAGCAGGACATTTACAAAGAATCCAAACCTTTCCAATCCCTTCAGCTCCTGGGTGTTGAGGGACACCTCCTGCACAAACGCTCTTGCAAGCTAAGGCTCTGCTGTACCCTGCAAATACTTACAATTGGATACGGTGAAATATACAACAACCATTAACATCTCTCTCGTTTTATCACTGAGACAATACTTCAACACCTTTTATAAAAAGGCAATAATACATACAGAAAAAAGAACACGTTGGCAAAACTATGCAAAACCACCCCAGAACTGAGTTTGAATGGCGACACGCCTATACTGCAATTAAACACGATACTCGGGTCTCAGCACGTGAGGGTTGTGCGGTCCTCACATCAGTCACGCTGCCTGCTGCACCCGGCAGCCGCCCACCTTGCCTGCACAGATGACATTCCGGGAAACAGCTAAGACTGGAAATCAATTCCCCCAATTCTTGGTCTCTTCCAGATAAAAAAAATAGTGGAGGAATGCCTATTTCTGTTCCCAAGGACAACTCCCACTACAGAGGTTGTACTTCCTCTGGGTCCAGAGATGGTCACCCTTAAGCCTCTGTCAATAAGAACACTGGCATGTTCCCTCAGTCACACACCAGAGAGAATGGAGCGAACACATAAGCAGTAGCTAAATTCTGAGCTTCTGAGCATCGCAGAAATGGAGTTGTGCTTGGGGCCAGAAAGGAGGTCTCCTGTGTGGCAACAAACATCTCTTTCCATTTTCTTTTGCTCGGTCCATTTGCACAGGTTCAAGGGAGTTGATGGAGGGTCAGATGAGAGGTGGTGGGAGCTCAGGATTTTCTAACCACACAAAGAGGTAAGACTTGGGAGTGCTGGCCCCAGAGATGGTCTGGCCCTCTTTTTACTTCTGTTTCTGTGGGCTGTGTCTGCCCACCTGCTGCACAAAGCAAAGCAGGGGAAAGACCGGATGGGAAAATGGTAATGAACATCCTCTTCTTCTCCCTTTTCCCCCACTTCCTGGATGTATGTGACAGCTAAACCTCACCCACTAAGCTGGAAAATCTGAGACTCCCCATAGCTCCAAGTTTAAGGCAAACTGATGTGTGTGTGCATGGGCAAAGCCAATCAGGCCATGAACCTGGAGTAGAGTCCTGTATCCAGAGATTCCAAACAGAGAGGGAAATCTTATTTCTAAAGGAGTAAAAAAAGGAAAAGCTCTGGCAAATGAAATGATTTGTGATTAAAGTTTGTAGCCTTTCTGTAAGCTGCAGTAAGAAGGAAAGCATCTTTTAATAGAAGAATTAATTACAGGTGCAGAACAAGAGCACCGCGCTCAGGTACCTTTAACCTATTACAGGCTGTGATCGGTCTCAGTATTGTAAGCCCTAGTCAAGAGGATGGAATAAGGAGGCTGTGTTCAGTTCTGAAAAAAAGAGAAACAAGAAACACACATGAGTTTGATAACAGGAACCAAGATGGAGGAGGAATGAGGACAGCATGGAGCTTGGTTTCGGAATGCTGATTCCAAGGTGACTGCTCCTCTTTCCCAGGAGACAGTATGGGAGGCATTTCTATTAATAATTTGTTAATCAAGCAGTTTTCTTGGTAGCTTTAGCAACACATTCTCTTTGCCTCAAGTTAAGAAACTGGCCTGAAATGGAAAAAAAAAAAAAAAGGACATGACATCAGTGGGGGACAAAAGAGAGTTGGCTTTGGGCTGCCTTGTTTTTCAGGGGCAGTTCCCACTCTGGGAATCTTCCTGGAGGGTGGTTTGATTGACTAAACTTTTTCAAGAAATAAACTTGAAGCCTTAATAAAGAGACAAATACAAGTGATTCAAAAACAAAAGAACTCTGCAGTGATCAGATCAAAGGCTGTAAAAAGATAATAGTAGCTGCAGCCCAGGCCTGCCTGGAGCACAGAAAGGCTTGGCCCACTGGCTGGCTCCAGCAGCCTGAGAAGGAACAGGAACACCTCCTGCATTTCTCCTGCAGTGGGGGACTTTGTGACATCTTTAGATATTCCGCCACCAATAGGATGGGCTGGGAGGATGCCTTCTGAATGCAAATACCAAGAAGTAGGTCAACCATTTCTTTTCCTCTCTGAGCAAATATTTTAAATCACCTCACCTGACAAGAGATACATTTAGCATTTTAAAAGGCTACAATGTTACCTTGACACTGGGAAACTTCCAGATGAATTAAATTGAGCGACATTTCCCTTTTTAGCTAAAATGGGATATGCTTCATGTGCAAAGTAATTACTGCCTTATGATTGGAAAATCAGGACATTTCGTCTTTTTAACAAAGAATTCAACATATAAAAACTCTCCCTTTCTTGCTGTGGGGAATGGGGTTGGGTGGGGGAGAGAACCTTCAAAATATGGCTCTCCAATACTTCAACTGACCACTAATAAGATTTAGTACTCTAATCATTCGCTCTGGTCTTTAAAAGGAAAAAAAAAAACAAAAAAAACAAAAAAAACAAAACAAAGGTTCTGCTGATGGAATGGAAGCAGTAAAGAAGCTTTTAGCAATTTTCTTTGATTGCTTAGTGGACAATTGTAATGTAGCAGTAGTGGCAGCAGCAGCAGCAGCAGCAGCAATGTACTGAAATTACTCTAAATTCAGAAATCTACATATATGCAGCTAGGTCATAAAGACACTGCTTTAGAGAAGACATGTATTAGTGGAATGGAACAGATAACCTCTTTGAGAAGTCAATGAGTTCTTGATGCAGGAATTTCACCATCCAAATGATGGCAAGAACGATGCCTGCCCGTGTGCTTCTCAGAGGACTTATAAAGCCACTGAGAAGAGGATGAGTGCTACAGTGCCCGTGAATTCTAGGGCCACAGACATTTAAGTTGGCATTGCTTTTCTCCTCCTGCTTAATCTACCTTTATAAACATGGCAGATAGCTCAAGACAGGCATCATCAGCATCTCTGGAGATATGGGCTCAACGGGCAAGTGGGAGCGTGGGGGTTTCCACTAGAGGGAGGGAAGTTTCTGTTTCCCATGTGTTAGTTGTATTTGTCTTTGTGCTTCACCAGAAAAGAGGTAGAACAGGCATCTTCATATTAGTGAGCCCGAAATGTGGTCAGGACCATACCAAGAATGACTGTCTGGCCTTGGCATCGATCAGATTTGAATCGGTCCCTAACACAGCCCTAACCAACTCTTCTCTATCCATCTAGGGCGAGACCACTGTTGAGCTTGTTTCTGGTTTGGTGGCTTGGTCACCCCACTGTGGGCCCCAAACAGAAGTAGTTCACTCAATACCTTGTTTGCAAGTTGCAGACTCATCTGGTCACTGACAAAGAACAACATCAGAAAAAAAATCGCCATCGTTTCATAATAGGTGGTGGGTTGGTGGGGGGGTAGTGTGTTGACAATGTAAAAGAAGTATACTAATGACTTCTCTGTTTGGTCCTTTAAGAGGAGCTGTTCAGCTCAGAACACACCCTGCACATCCTGCCAAGGCACAAAGTGACAAGGCCATCTAACCTACAGGAAGCAAAAAACGATGGTATGTTTTCAAGGATCACAGGTTAATATAAGCACTTTACACCCTCACATGCTAATGAAAAACATTCTACTGACCTCTGGCAAAGAGTCTGAGAACCCCCAGCCTGAATCTCCTGTATTAGAAGAATGTGACTTCATGGAAGGGTTATGAGATGGTTAATGTCTCTAACGCAACAAGGACAGATGATTCCCCTGTGCCAAGGGATACAGCAAGAGGAAGGAGAGACCACAGGTGGCCTCCAGTACGCCCGTGGCCCTCGGGCGCATGGCTCTGTGCGAGTCAGATGCGGTCCAGCTGTGCTCTGGCAGGCTACAATGTCGCCCTGCCAACTGATACTCACTCCTGGGCCTTCAATGGTTCGATGAGCATCTAATGAATTATACAATTGAAAAGATTATCAGCTTGGAAACCTGACGAAATCTATAACGAAATGAAGGACCCAAAGGCATTTAATTATTGAACACATAAAAGGAAGTATATTTAAAAAAATTGGTTAAACTGTCCTGTTAGTTATCATTTTAAAGGAATTTACAGGGCTGTTATAGATTATTCTCTTGGAATATTTCAGTTTATGGCAAATGCCTAAACTGGTTTCTTCATTGCACAGTATTTTCTCTTAAAATGGGTGCTTTAAAACAATTACATACAGATTAAAAATCCTCATTTCTTTGCTTAATTAAAACGTTAATACTCTTAGACAACACAGATCTGAAATGGTGAAACCAGCAATTCCCCCCCCACCTTACAACAAATTAAACTGAGACAAAACTACAAACACATTTCACTACATGATTATTATTAATAAAAATCAGTTTCTTTTTTTGTTATAAAGTTGCCCAAAATGCAAGGGATGTG
The DNA here is from genome assembly GCF_001604975.1 of Cebus imitator. Lineage (NCBI taxonomy): Eukaryota > Metazoa > Chordata > Mammalia > Primates > Cebidae > Cebus > Cebus imitator. The sequence goes on along the minus strand of NW_016107928.1, from coordinate 84,145 downwards.
CATAGGTTTACAACTTAGTCATAATAGCATTTTATTCTTATTCCCCTGGGTGTGCCCCATGAACGGAATGTAGAATGTACTTTGCTGTAGATTACAGATTGTTTTGTCCAACACAGACACACCGACAGCATAAACGCTCGCGACTGTCCACATGCATTAAGAGTCAAGACCCAACTTCAAATCTCTAAAAGGTTTACAGGGTGCTTCAAAGAGACAGTATCACATTATCTGGATGTTACATAAAGGACTTAAAAAAAAAATAACTATTCTAAAAAAAAAAAAAAAAAAAAAAGGCCTTTAAAAATTTATGACTGTTTTGTAATCACTACACTAATTATTTCAAATAAATAAAGGAAAGAAAGATATTCCAATCCATAAAATCAGACTCTAAAAAGAATGTAGTTTTCCACCCCCAGTCAAGGTAACAGAATCATTGTTTATTATTATTAAAATAGATTATAGAAAGCAGCATCTATTTTGTGCGGTTTTTAGGGGCCTTGGAAATAAAAAGCTATGATTTCCAAAAATATAACATTCCAAAGGATTGAATAATACATACATTTAAAGATACATTTTATTAAAGTTTAGGAGAACTGATTAAAAAAGATACTGTCTCTTTAAATTAGTGTGTAATTGTTTTTCTCCTCCTATCTATTTGGACATGACAATAATTATAAATGTAGGTCACACTACAACTAGGTAGTCTCTAGGGACCATGACCTGCTGACACAAGGCCGATAACAAAGAGGCTTTTCCATGTATGAGGTGCTCCCAGTTATGCTCAGGTATCTGGGGAGAGGCCTAATAGACCCAGGAGACAGGGACCCACTGTGGGGCTGTGCACACGAGCTCAACAGCTTCCTCCAGATGTCTGATTGTCTCATCAATTTCATTGTTGATAATTGTGAGATCGAAGTAGTGTGCATATGTTCTCTGTAAGATGTCAGACTCCTTCTGCAGACGCTGAAGAGATTCATCCTAAATGGTGATGAGATGGAGGTAGGGGTGGGCATGAGAGGAGGGAAAAGTAAACAGAAGAGAGAAATCAGTTGGATTTGTTCTCTTTTCACATTTCTGTTCATCCCAGTGTCAGAAACAGTCAAGGCCAGACCCTGACATGCCGTATTCTGGCACGAGGCCAAGTCCGCTCCATGACAGAGGAGACAGTGATTGCTCAACATGCAACAGAGGGTCCATGACAAAGCAGATGAGCCAGAGAAAACAGACACTCTTCAGGAAACACGCCACCCCCACTCAGGCCTAGCTGTGCCTGTCCCCAGAGTCAGGAGGGGTAGGGCCATGCCAGGTGTGGGTTTACCAGTGGCTACAGTGGCCCAAACAGGCCTGCAGGAAGCCCCCAGCTCTAGCCTCAAGCCGCTCTCCCAATTGGCAGGAGGGCTACAGTGGCAAGGCTGGAACTCTTTACCGGCCTCCCCTTGGTCCTCCACACTCATGGGAGCCAGGCCTCAGGGCCCGGCTGCGTTTGCCTCAATAAGTCCCTGCCCTTGGATGACAAATTAAGTTGTATTTTTTCCTCTTCTACTTAAAGGTTCCACATGTTCCAGGAATTCAATTACGTATAATGGCCCTCACTTAATAGCAGCTGATGCCAGAGGCAAATGCTCTTTAAATGTTACAAATAATGGCTGAAATAAGGCTGTTTCTCCAATAAACAGCACCTGGCATCTGAAGAACCCCCTTAAATTGGTCTACATTAGAAATGGCTAGACAAATGTCACTGTTCATAGGTCCTCATATCTCTTATGAAGAAAACTTATGGAAGAGAAGCTACTGAACTCTAGGAAGGTTTGCTGCAACCAAGGATGCTCCCTAAACTACAGGTTGCCACAGATTTTAACTCTTGCAAGAGGGACCCAACGGTAGGAGGGGGTTTAGCGTCCAGCTTTGTCATGCAAGTATAGCTTCCGCTAAAGAGTGGAAGTTCTTTCAAGACAGGGGTCTCTTACGAGCCACCAGAAAGAAGTCTGCCTCTACATCTTCATGAGTCAAATTTGTCATGCTGAACTCCCAAAGGGCAAGTTCAACCTTGACACTAGGGAACTTTGAGTGACATTAACCACCCCCACCTGCCATACACTAGGTGGGTGGGCTCTTGGGCTGAGTCTTAAATATCTATAGAGATAATGAAATACCTCTATTTGATTAGTGGCTCTCTCCTCAGCTAGGACGTACACTTGTCTTGTGTGCCCTGTAGTTGCTGTGCCCCAGCATTAGGCATAGGGTCTTGCACATAGCAAGTGCTTAATAAATGCTGTCAATAGAACAAGCACTTGTCTGACTAGTGCCAGTCATTACAGGGTTTTACAAGTATTAAATCTAAAATCAACAGACTGAGCAATTCTAGGAAATGGGGGCCCCGGGTGACAGAGACAGATCTCCAGAGAAATAAAAGATGCGGTATCTTCAAGGACGTAGGAGCTGTGGTGCCCAGTACTGGCTTAGGGCCCCTCCCCTCCTCTTCTCTAAGGCCCCTGTTACTGGCAAGAAACCCTTCCTGATGAGGCTGCTGGGAGGTCCAGGCAAACCTCAGCTCTCTGGGTACAGCTCTCAAAAAAGGGGACTAGAAGTGAGATACAGAGACTTGCTTGATTCTGTCCTGGCACTGCAGTGGGCATGCGCAGACACCACAGCAGACAGGAACTCAATCTTTTCTCTCAGGACACTCTGAACCAAGAATGTCCTATCTGTTTTGTCCTCTTTTACACGCATTTCAAAGCAGGACAGGGCATGCTTTGAATGTTAGTGTTAAGAACTATAGTGTCGATAAGACCCCACTTAATCATCACCTTCTAGTTCTGCTTGCATTTAAAAAGCATAGTATTTTCACTGTGGCTTTACCTTACAATCAACACAAGCAAAAAACGCCATTTTAGGAAACGCGCATTCACCCAAAGACAGGAGTGCTTCCTACCAGGATGAAAAGGAACAATTCCTACAACATCACTCTCTGGCACAGGGGATTCTATTTGAATACATAGTCCTGAGTTTCAAAAACCACTAGCAGAGTTTATGATTTGCTCAGCAAGCTGGGCTGATGAAAATATCCGAGAAAATTTATGGCTGAAAGTATCACATTTTTAATGTAGGTCTCTTTACAGAAAAATAAAGCTCCCTCTTAAGAATCTTTTAAGACGAAGCTATATTTGTCAGTCTCTTCCTCGACAACAGCTTGTCTGTGTGCTTGACTCACACGTGAGCAGGGTTTAACTCAGTGAAAACAAAATGCCTTTATTCTAACAGCAAAAGCAAGGATTTGTGGGAATAAAATGCCTACATTCTAAATCTATTAAAAGAAACAAGGCTGTATTTCACCACCTCCTAGCTGGTACTTACAGGCAATTTTCTGCACCATTTTGGCAGCTATGGAAAATTAGTAAAAGGGTAGGAAAACAGGCAAAACAAAAACAAAGATGATGATTCAAGAAAAATACATGGCAACCAAAGGATAAAAGCTAACCACAATGTGGAGTTTCAAACATGTTTGTGTATTAAATAAGATGGGAAAGTAGAATTTTACAAAGGAATATACCTCTTGCAGATGAAATAACAAAAACATAATGACGGAAAATATGAGTAACACAGGTAAATCTAAATCCTGAATCTTCCTTAAAGGTACACAAAGGGAAAATTTCCAAGCCATGGTTTAACTAGATTTTAAGGTTGGGTGAGTTTAGGCTAGTGCTGACTGAACAGAGTCAAGAGTCCTCTGATGATTTCTCGAAGCTGTGAAAGCAATGGTCTTCAGGGTACCTTTGTATAAGAGTCTCCTCTTAACTAAGGAACCTACAACAGACAGGCACTGCTACACTTACCAGACACATGATAACTACCCTCTGATCTGCTCAGCAATGGAAAACCTTCTAAGTTGGCAGCCAACTCTCATGAGCACCATCTCTGTGGCAGTATCTGACTTGAGTTGGCTGGATAGTGGACAGAGCTCATTTCTACGTTTGGTAGTCTCCAGGGGCCTGGAGAGAAATTCTGCAAAGGTTCCACTCCAGGGGCTGCACAATCCCTATCATGAGAGGGAGTGGGTTGGCAGCCTGGGACGCCTCGGTTAACAAAGTAGTTCCTGTGGGAGTGAGGGGGTTTGTCCTCAGATTTTAGAAGTCAACCTCCTGATAAGGCT
>NW_016107928.1:76560-79761 GCF_001604975.1 Cebus imitator | reverse complement strand
AAAAAAAAAAAAAAAAAAATCCCGACTTAAAAGAAGAAATAGCTAATGTAACTTTCAAATGAGTCTATAAAAATTTTTATACAACTGAAAATTTCAAGCCATTCATTCAAATTTTTGGCAAGGTATTATTAAATTTACCAATTTTATACATAACATATATTACTTTTTTGTTCTAAAGGATGGACAGTAGCCATCAGAAAAGTCGACAAACTGGATATTTTTCTTATGACTTTATGACTCCTGAATCAATCTATTTTTCATCATAAAAGTTAACACTGATTATGTTGGTTAATGTTCATTTAAACCTGGTTATTAGTTGTAGCCTGAATTTTTATCAACAGGAAATGCATTTAAGGGGAGACTTGGACGTGCAGGCTGGTTTTACCACTAATCTGGAGGCCGCGCCCTCACATTTCAAATTTCAAATTGCTAAGCCAAGGATTGCTAGCAAATCCAGACACTGTAACTGTATGTTGCTCTGCAGAAAGGACCCCTGGGACTCCTGGGGAAGGGGGTAACCTTGCCCAGGGCTGGAGTTAGGAGCCCTAACTAAGACTTTGTGTCTTAGTCTTGTCACTAAAGACACTGTGTGGCTATGGGCAATGTGTAGGCCTATGAGAAAACGCTGCACTCAAGAGAGAAGGGCCTCTGAGATCCCTTTCAGTTCCTTTCCAAGGCATTGAAAACCTCTAACTGCAAGCTACTAGTTTGCATAGATATACTGCAATGCTGACGCTGCGGGAGTTGGTTCTGCTAAGGGATTACTATTTCAGTTCTTCCCCAGGAGGATATGATTATCTTGGAGGTTACAAACTCCCTTCCAAGGAACAAAACCCAACACATACAGGTACCCAATTCACAAGTGACTGATGTGTAATTAATTCATATGCACTGGGGTAAACATCTTGCTGTCCTTTACACAAGAATCTAACTATCCTGTTCCCCACATATTTTGCTTTCTAAATGGTCTTTAAATTTGCTTGCTTTGCACTATTCCTATTGCTCCATCTTCCGCCTGGTTTATTTTAATAGCAATTAGACTGGTCGCCCTGCCTCTGGTTTTGCTGCTTCCCAATCCATACCCCACGCTGCTACTTGAATGATCTTTCTGAAATGCAAATTCCATGGCTCCTCTGCTCAGAATTCATCAACAGCTCCCTCTTGGCCTCAGAATAAAATGTATACTCCTCAGCATGAATGTCACATCTCTCGCACAAGCATGCCCCTGCTTAACCTCTTCAGCCTCTCTCTCTGCCTCTTTGCCTCCATGGACCAGCCTTCCTGAACTACTTCCAGTTCCAGAAAGGGCCAGACTCTCTCTTGGCTTCCTGGCCTTTTGACCTTCTACTCCCTCTGCCTGGACACCCCATCCTCTCTTCCCCTTCCCTACTTGCCCTTTTGCTTGGCTGAGTAATCCTTCAGAACTCAGTACCGATGCTCTTTTCTCTGGGAAGTCCTTTCCCATGTGTTCCTGAAGTACACATCACATGGGAAACCCAAGACCCCCAGGGACTAGTGAGTACCCTCCTTGAGGACAGGGACTGTGTCTTGCTCAGCTGTCTCACTCATGCCCAATATGGCACCCAGCATAAACTGCCTTTATGAAAAAATTAAAATGTACAAATAGTAGATATAATTTGCACAGAATTTATCTTGTCTTTTGAGGCAGGTTCATGTATAGAGCACTCTACTCTCTTGGCTGAAGGGACTAGTGCACTCTACTCTGTTGGCTGAAGGGACTCTCTTAGCCTCTTTGTGTATATAGGCATATAAGAGACAAATCTGACATTCATGGTTCTTTATTTTTTTAGTGCAAGGTTAGCTTTCACTAGGATTATACTTCTGAATTTTAGTCACAGAGGATCTTCTTGTGGGTTAAGGGAGACTGGTACATTGTATTTATCTATCAAAGTTTTTTAATTCTTAAAGTCCTAGGCTCTGATTCCTCTTGTAAGAAAGCTCTCTAAGCTTGCATAATTTTTGAAAGAGGTAACTGGCAATTTCTTTGCCAATCCTTTTGTGACTGAAGACTTTAGCAAGGAACAAACATTATGACGAAGTCCATATGTAGCTCAAGTGAGCTAACAGGGATCTTCACTTAGAAATATCCTTTATGTCAGTATTATCTTTGGCATTTTTTCCTTCCTTCCTATGCTCATAGGTCAGGTGAATACATGGTCAGCTGAGACAAGGTTTTCTCATCACCCCTACCCATTGTCACACACATATACACATCCCAAGGACTGCTTCTGGGCAACTGAGATGGGAAAAAGTCCTATCTGCTTCTATCCCCGAAGCTACTTGAAGTGCTAGAAGGAAGTCCACATGGCCTGGATGCTGAACGGAACACACCGATGAAGTAGAGAATGACACTCTGGGCATGAAATGTTTTTTTCTCCACTCAGTGGCCCAGCCTGACAGCTACCCAATCCTTCTAATGTTTTCCATTCCAGCTATCACATTACAACAGCAGAAAACAAACTGCTTGGAAAACATTAAGTTTCGCTTCCTGCAGATTACCCATCTCTGTACTGCATTCACACCCTTGGTCTATATCCATAGACTGCATTTACTGCATAAAACCATCAATGGTGGCCATGTTCCTCACATTGCCAAATGCCTCTTATGTCTAAGAATCAGGTTATATTCCTTGATTTCCTTTTTTCTCTCTGGTTGTCAGGAAGTTCAGAGCCAAATTTAATGTTATCACAGTAACTAAAGTAGCCCCACGGTTAGCATATTTGGCTTCTCCTCCTTTTTGTGGCTTTTTCTATTTCTATATTTAATTATTATGCTTTCAAAAATTCTAAGATGCCTCAAATCCTGATTAAGATTTTCCTGTCTAGTCGGCCTCATATTTTCAGCAGAGTCACATTTCCTCACTTATTCTTGAAGGTCTCTGTGCCATACTCTGTATTACTTCTGGGTCTCAAGTGGGTGCCACTTTTGGTGCTGTGGCAGCCTGGCTGAGGTTCAGAGTTACTTCAGGGACAGGAAATGGAATTGCTCACAAGGAGGATTACCCTCTTTCAGACAGTTAATAGGTGACTTAGAGATGAACTCTAAACCCTCTCCCTTTCTGATTCAGAATGAGGTACAAATTTTTAAATGTACGTGGGCAAATATTTCTCTCCAAATCTCTCTGGGATTCAGAGAGAGGGACAGGGAGAGAGAGAGAGAGAGAGAGAGAGAGAGAGAGAG